>NW_009649293.1:1600256-1615789 GCF_000708025.1 Charadrius vociferus | reverse complement strand
GGGGGGGGGGAGGGATGGTGGCAGTGAACCAAAAGAATAACTTGGAAGTCGTAAAATTTCACAAGTTTAGAGCAATGCTTTTGAGATAGAAAAGGAGCGGTTGCACGTAGGTTTGTATTTTAATAACCGCACCTGAGAGAATTTTAAAAAATTCAGTGGAAGCAGGCACGTGGTCTCATCCTTCAGAGTAATCGGAGAGGCTTCAGGTGGATACACGCAATTACTGGCATGCTTTAACAGCTTGATGTTAATTAGCCATGCCCTAGAAGCGTGAGGCCTTTCCATGGGTATCCCGTGCAATGCAGAAACCCAGCCATGTGATATAAAAATCTGCGTATTCTCAGCCTCGTGGCTCAGAATGCCATAACCGGGTAATGCAGTGGTCCTGGGGAACAGTCTACCAAAGCCAAACGGCCTGCCTGTTGACCAGCATTCGGGATAGTAAGCACTTCAATAGCAACTGCTGTTCTCTGCCCAGACAGGAGCTGTCACCTTGGTGTTCTGCTTGTAGCTTGAGAATGAGCTGCGCACGTACCTGTAAGACAATGGCTTTTCATATCTTTTAAGTTCTGCCATCGTTCTTCAATGGTTCTTCATTCAGTTCTTCAATTTGCTACATTGAATTCTGTAAAGATTATAATTTTCTTGTTGTCTGAGTCCAGACATGAAATTAAAAAGGAAAGGGTGAGTTTCTTCATCCTTTAGTATCCACATGGCCCTGATTTGGAAGCCAGAGAATGATTTATGTTTATAGTAATAACAGTATTTGCTAATGTTTCTTTGATGTGTCTGACAGCATTCTGGAAATAGCTCTTGCTGACGCGTGTAAAGGAAATGGATGAGGGGGTGAAGTAGGAGGTGAATCATGAGGGGGTTTGGGTTTTCTTTTTTATGTAACCTAGACTCCAGAATTACATTGCTTCATTTACAATGCAAGGCAATTTCACAAAGCAGAGTTTCTTAAAAGTGTAGTAAAGACACATAGTACATCATAGGTTGTCCGACCAGAGGACTGATCTTATTTTTGAAAGGTTGTGCTTACCATCATAATTGTCTGTATGTCTATGCTCATGAAGTCATAAAGACTGCAGGTGCACAAAGCAAGATGGCCTTGTAATAGTCACGGTTTCTTTTTTATGTCATGTAGTGCGTAAGAAAGTACATTTTATTAGCACCAATAAAAATGTGAATAGTGCAGTACAGTATATTCAGATGATCTCCAAAGGGATGCATGTCGCTGTTCTCTCAGTTTATGTCCAATTGTTTTTCCACCCTGGTCTCCATCACTATGCTTCTCTTTCAGAATAAATGCACAGTAATGTCCTCCATCTGCTGTATCAAGGCTGTACTAAATTCTTAATCACAACTCAGAACTGTCTGTCATTTTGCAAAACAATATTTCTATCTATCTATGGAGGAATAAAACAAAGAGGCTTTATTAAACTAATTATAAATGTACTATGATTGCTGCAACGAGGTGTTTTTTTTCCACAGGAGACTGAACTCACCTGGATCTATCACTGCTTTTCAAGAGCAATTACAAAAGAAGCATCATGGACAGAGTAGAAATTCCTTTTGGCTGCGCACAATATGCTCACATAATAAAATATGAAGAGCTCTAGTCATATGCGCACAGGGCTGCTCACTTTTCCCCAAATAGAATTGGTGGGAACTTCAGGAGACCCAGTATGAAACTCATGATAATAATGGAAATGAATTTGTATATTTCATTTGTCCAGCAAGGAGAAGGAATTGCTGAAGCAGTCATTTCCCAAAATAGACTAAATAAAAACATTTATTCAGGAGAAAGAGATGCATTGTTTGCATCTATAGGAGCGTTCGATCCAGGTCCTTCTCACCTCTTTGAATACAGTCAATCTATATTGCATCAGAAAAAACAATATTTTTTTTACACTGTCTTCAGTGTCTGAATTAGTAGCTACACAAACAATTCAGAGTTGTTGCTAACACACTGGTGACATACACTCTCCATTGCTAATATACTCCTCTGCACTGGTCATTTCACTCAGATTTTCTTAACCAAAGGCCTAATTAACTTCAGCTCCACAAAAAGCACACCTACTTCTAACCTTGAAGAGCAGCTTCAATTTTGCTGTTCTTGTTTTAGACCAGAAAAGGGGTTGTGTGTATCCAAAACAGTGATCCGGGAGCACACTGTATCAGCTGGTGCAATATATTTTATACTGTCGTGGCTCAAGACTGGTATTCAAGATGATCACCAGTAATCAAATTTTCATTGTTACAAATAGAGGGGTGATGTCTTAGGGGCAAAGTGTGCAACTCAAGAAAAATAAATTAAAAAAAAACCAACCAAAAAACAACCACCCAAACCCTTTAACTGGATATTAAAAATCATAGAATGGTTTAGGTTGGAAGGGACCTTGAAGATCATTGAGTTCCAACCCCCCTGCCATGGGCAGGGACACCTCCCACTCCCTCTTCCACTTTAAAGCCATTCCCCCTCATCCTATCCCTACATGCCCTAGTAAGAAGTCCTTCCCCAGCTGTCCTGTAGGCCCCCTTTAGGTACTGCAAGGTGGCAATAAGATCTCCCCGGAGCCTTCTCTTCTCCAGGCTGAACAGCCCCAACTCTCTCAGCCTCTCCTCATAGGAGAGGTGCTCCAGCCCTCGGATCATCCTCGTGGCTCTCCTCTGGACACGCTCCAGCAGGTCCATGTCCTTCTTATGTTTGGGTACTCCAGAGCTGGATGCAGTACTGCAAGTGGGGTCTCACGAGAGTGGAGTAGAGGGGCAGAATCACCTCCCTTGACCTGCTGGCCACACTTCTTTTGATGCAGCCCAGGATCCGGTTGGTCTTCTGGGCTGCGATTGCACATTGCTGGCTCATGCTGAGCTTCTGGTCAATCAGCACACCCAGGTCCTTCTCCTCAGGGCTGCTCTCCAGCCATTCCCCGATGAGCCTGTATTTGTGCTTGGGATTACCCCGACCCAGATGTAGGGATATCTGGGAAAAAAAAGAAAATAAAAATGGTGGATGCACTCAATAATTGGTGTTGGCATTGTGAAACAATGTCTAAAGGAGAAAACTAGTCTCTTATTACTGGGAGTGCTGATTCCCTCTGTGTCTGTCTCCTGTTTTGGACTCCCGCTACTGCCTCCGCTTTCCCTCCTACCTGGTCTTTGCCAGTAGCTTGCAGAATTCCATAACTGCTTCTGAAACCAGTTTGACTTTTTCCTCTCCATTGGCGTTATTTAATGTGGATGTCTCTTCTACCGAATATATTCTTACTGATCTGCAGTCGAAGTGTGTAGGAGTTCCACCACTGGGGAAATTAGTCACTGAATCTCATTTACGTTGTCCCTTGTTGCTTTCTTTCTGCACGCTACATAAGATGAACTTTAAAGAGCTGCCTACTCCTGTCTCCTCACAAGTGTGGTTGCTATAATTTCAATAACTTTTTTTTAATCTCTTCTTTATCATTTGGGTTCTATCCCAATAAATTGATGGTAGGTGGACAATTAGTGGACATTGTTGTGTGTCTATGCTCATTAAGTTTTTGCATGCAGCTGCAGGTGCACAAATAAGATGGCCTTTTAATCTTTATGGTTTTATGAAGAGTTTTTGACAAAAGCCATCTTTTAGCACTTTTAATACAGGATGCTTTGTAACTTTGAAGATCCCCTTCAGTTAAATGTCATAGAGAGAGGTGAGCTTGAAAAAACTTTTTCTGAGTATTTTTTAAAATTTTCAGTCTGCTTTTATTTTTATTTATCACTTCTGTGATTCATTCATTGCAAGATGAAGTCTTATTATCCCTGCATTCTTTTTTCAAAGCTGTCTATTCACTTTTTTTTTCCTTTCTGTACTGCTTTTGAATTCCGTCCTCTTACATTCGTAAAGTTCTCTGAAGTTCACCATATCAAAGACTCTGTCTGACAGGGTCTCAATTCCATTTTTGATAATATCCTTACTGTAATTCTGAGCTTAACTGCTGCAATTTCTAATTCTCCATGAATTTCCTGCTGTACGGCTCTTCACATACGTCAAAAAGCAGCAACTTTATGAAGAAACATCAGGGCATGTCATGCAAAAAACATGAATTCCAGGTGCCTCTCTGAAAGGAACGCCAAATAGGGACTGCGACACCCAAACCTCACTCTCTGCTACAGTTAAAATGAACCTTACGACTTGCCGGCTGAAAGAGGATTGCAAAAAGGAAGGAGAGAAAGCAAAGAGAATGAGAACATCGGGCAGAAATGGACAAGAGAGTTTAGATGAGGAATTATCCAGCTGAGAAAATTATCTCTGTATATTAACCACGTTCTCAATCTGCCCCTCGATTCATTTCAGAGTCCACTGAAAAGTATCCTTTCCTGCCCTGAAGGTCTTCCTTGCTTGCGGTCACCCCCAGCTTTCTCATCCTCCTCTGATCACTAACTGCTATTGGTAAAAAAAGTACACCGGTATCTAAAATTAAAAAAAAAAAAAAAAAAAAAGAAAGTTGATTACCTATATGTACAGTCTGTACTGGACCTACTGCACACGCATGATAAAGACAACCTGGGCATATGCAGTAGATGTGTATTTATTGCTTTAACTGTCTACCACATTCCTGAAATTAGTATTCAAAATCAGTAGGATGATAGCAGACTTGTAACGGTTTTCCGCAAACATCAGTGGAGCTGCATGTATAAAACCCCTTTCCTTTGTGCTTTCTGCAGCCAGGAACAGCATTTTATTATTGCATTATCTTACAGCTTGTGACAAGATCTCAACAGGTGCTTCAATGTAAATTCCTGAATTTTACTGCTTCCAAATCAGGTACATAATACGCAACCTAAGTATACAAATACTGTGTTTGCAGCACTGCAGATGCAAATTTGGAAGTTCATTTATGATATTATTAATTTATTGTTTATATTTTCTTCCCTAGTGAGACTTTCTAATTTCTCTGTTTGCCTTTTTTTATTTTCCATTTAACTGGATCTATCTTCTATGCTAGATTGCATATGCAGATATACAATTGACTTATAGAGTGGTGCAGAAAAAAACACTTGCATCTAAATAATTGCTAGACAATTTAATTTCATACAGATTATTGTATTTGGCGAGTCAGTCAATATCAATATAAATGTCATATATATAAATATCAATAAATGAAACTGCAAAACAAAAGGACTTCAAAAAAAACTAAGTGAGAAAATCTTTCTTCTGTGATGTTTGTTTAAAACGTATAAAAGCACATTTTTACACCACCGGTAATGAACTTGGGGAATTTGTTGGCACAGGAGGTTGTCAATGTAGGTAGTACCAGTAAACCCCAGAAAAAGATTAGGCAAATTAACGGAGAACAGGCCAGCAGAGAGACACTAGAGGCACAGGCGAGGATGTGCCCACTGACCTCCCAAGGCAGTGGTCGTGGTCTCGGGGCAGACAAACCGGGGAAAGCAGCTCTCCCCAGCGGCGTCTGGGGACGGCACTTGGGGACAGCTGGATCGGTCTGCCCCGGTAAGATGTTTCTACTCTCATCTGATGCATGAATTTAGATCCCATCAAAGGAAACATACCAGGAACAGAAAGGGAATACAAATTTGGGAATGCAGACAAATAAGCCTTTACAGCTCTGAAAAAATCCTCCTGCTTTTAGCATTTGTCACATTCCAAACCCTTCAAAAGAGAGAGAGAGCCCACATATTTTTAATGACCTTTTCCCAGGTAGTAGGCACCTTCTTCCCTCAGAAATATAAAGCCAAATTACACTGAATGTTACCATGGGTTGTTGTTTGTTGGTTTGGGGTTTTTTTCAAAATTAAAAGGCTGGACTAAAATGCCGTGATTTGTATCTGCATCCACTTCACAGAATGAGCTGGCAAGGCGATGCCTAATGTACGTAACTAGTTTGCTTTATTTGAGGGCACAGTGCATTACACATGATTTCTGGCTCAGGATGCATAATTACCACATATATTTTCCTTTTTATAAACAAATTCTAGTTATATAATTTAAAATTAATAAACCACTGATAAAACCCTTGATGTTATTAAAACATCTAGCATTTTAGTTTGTATCTAGGCACTTCACTGCTTTTAGATAATTTAGCATATTGTTTAGTGCACTTTATTTCATAAAGACAGTTTATTCTAAAGGGAGCTTTTTCTGTAGTTTATTGCTTGGATAATATTAAACATCTTAAGATGGTCTACAATTCTAGAAAACAATATATATTCTTGAGAACTGTTAAGTTGTCATGGGGGTTACTCTTCTGCTAATACTAATGCTGTACATCATTGCAAAAGAAAAACATTTAAGTAATTGGTTCTTGGATTTGGAAGATACTCCCATTTTAGCCAACATTATGACATTTTGGGTTTTTTTTCTGATGTAACTAATTAAATTACCAAGTTTGGGTCAAAACAGGAAATAATTCTCCTTAAAATACTGATGGAGTATCATCAGTATTCATTTTGTATCATATGAATTTATGGACTTGTAAAAACTTTGAGTGACATAAACAGAGCTAATACAACTTTGAATATTATTACTGTTAATTAGTAATAATAGTATCTGCAAGGTATGTAATCCTCTTTATTTGCCTTAGAAAGTGAGTTTTCCAAACTCTTGTCATTACCCCTATGCATCTCAGTCACACAGTCACATTCACAATCTGACCATTAATTAACCATTGCGCTTAGTTCGGAGTCTCTGAGTTATAGAAGAGAGAAGCCAGTGTTGGGTGTCTCCAATGTAATACTTTTCTCCAGTGCTACTCCTCCCTTAGAACTAATGAATAACCAAAAAAAAAAATGCCAAAGAAAGAGGAAATGAGGTTCTGGTTCCATTCTGTCTTTTCAAGAATCTACCAAGTTCCTCAAAATTACGGTTCTCGTCACACAAATAAGAGGTTGCCTGCTGCTCATGCACAGAGCTTGCATCCTCCAAACACTGTAGATTCACATCGGGCAAAAAGGACAAGAGGGAGAAAATTATTGAGGCAAGTAGTGTAGTGTAAATTGCATCCTGACTTGAGTAGGGCACCATTTCTGAAAAGAAAGATAAGAGATAAAAGTACAGCAGTGATTTGACTTGTGCTGCAATTGGAATTCTATATTTTATGTTTCTCAACTTTTCTAGCTTTTAGAGAAATGTTGAAAATACAATAGTCATGCTGAAATATTTGACAATGGAGTTAGATGCTCTATCTCATGTTCAAGTGGAAAAAATATATTTGGAAAGTTTTCTGTTGGCAAAATCCTCAGAATTATAAAAATATTTATATTTCTATGTTGAACACAATTTCAAAGTGGTATATATGTGAATTCCAGATTTAGACTTAATTTTTTAGATCAATTGTCCCTAACACAGATCTGATTTCTTGATTTCTCACGTGACTTCCTAGACTTTGAAACTGAATCCTGGACTCCAGGTATCTGATGATACCATTCCTTGTCCTCTAAATATTGCTGTTGCTGTTGCATTTGGTACTGCATGCTTTTGTAAGTGCAGTGGCTCTTAGAGACCCTAATACTGTATATTTCTCAGTTGCTGTTTGTGAAGGCAGCAGAAAGTCACGTGGCTTCTCATTGCCCACAGATCTGACATCATGACATCTGCAAGAGCTTTAGTTGCATGAATGTTCTTGGACAGTAACGTGAACAATGTGAGACTCAACTTTTGGCAAGCGTTCAGAGCTTGTTAAGACAATTAAACAGACTTGGAATAATACGTATATTTTTATGACCACAGATAAAGATAAGGCATTTGTTTCTGATAATTTTATTTTTAACACTGTAAGTATTTTATATAATTGTCATTCCGTTGTATTCCTTACTGTGTTTTCCTACTCAGCTTCATATCTCCCTCTGAATTGCTAAAAATGGAAGACTATCAGCTGGCATATTTGGAATGGCAACTCTTACATACTTTTTTTTGATTCCATAAGCACTTTTTCATAAACATTATACTCAAATTCACCTCTTGTACTTGTAAGAGATACTGTGTATGTGGGAAACCTATTTTCTATACAAAACTTCAGTTCTGTCTTTAAAAACAGGCGTTTTTCCAAATATCCTGAGAACATTTTTCAGAAGTCAGTTTCAAAATGTAACCATATGTATGCCTTCACCTAGTCATATTTCCTTAGTGAACTGACAAAAATAAGTTTTTGCTAATGTCACCCTGCTAAGTCAGAGTAGCTGCCAAGCAGCGAGCGGGATGGACCATGTTCTGCCTCCAGAATTAACCACAGGACTGATTATTAGGAAGACTGAGTGTCTTCAGTGGCGGTAGGCACTGAAGGATAGGCAGAGGAGAGGGGACATGGTTCATTTGCAGGTAGCTGTTCACAAAAAGGCATGTGTAGCCTGCAAGAATAAATGAGACATCGGCAGAG
Organism: Charadrius vociferus; assembly: GCF_000708025.1. Lineage (NCBI taxonomy): Eukaryota > Metazoa > Chordata > Aves > Charadriiformes > Charadriidae > Charadrius > Charadrius vociferus. The sequence goes on along the minus strand of NW_009649293.1, from coordinate 1,607,417 downwards.
AGACAGACACCCAGCAGAGCTGCCGACTTGTCATTTTTACAATTTTTTTCTGGTCATAACTTCATTTGGTTAACATGCTAAATATAAAAGGCAGAAGCTTCAGTCGCACTCAGTGAAGAAGAGGTCATATGTTAAAACACTGAAGCTTAGATGTCAGTGCTACTTAAAAAGGCAAAACAAACCCAACATCTATGTTTCACCAGCTCTACAGGTTTATATATATTTATCTATTTATATATATGAAATATATTTTTATATATGTATATATACATGTATAAGTAACTCAAGGAGAAGACATCTGCTAAGTCTCTCTTCACCTGTCTCTGATTTCCATGTTCTTTTGCCTCTGATTTTGCCAGGGCTGCCTAAAAGAGTGTATTTTCTGATGGCATGCATTATCTGAGGATTTATTTTCAAATGCAGGCACTTTTAAGGGATGCTCATAGTCTGAAGTATTCATAAGCATGAAAATATGGAAAGCTTTCTGCTATTATCAATGAGTCAGTTTTAATTGGTTTTCAAAGTGTAAATGACAAAAAAATTATATTTTTGCAATCCCTGGTAATGCCTTTTTCTGGTTTCATATAGGAAAACTTTATTAATAGCATCCTAAAGATATGAGATATATGACACATGCTGGGCTAAAAATATTTTTATTCAGTACTGAATTCTTTACCATCTTGGTTCACACATTCGTCTTGATCTAGTAGTGAATTTCATACAAAATATGCATATTTGGATGTAACAGCAATAAAATTATGAGATGTTTTAATTTTCATTTTTTTCATAGAAAAGTCGTTCTGTTTACAGGCAGTATCTAAACATTCCAAAACCCTATACTTAGTGAAGAAAAATACACTGCTTTTTAATGAATAATATAATGGTGGCCACTTGGAGAGCTAGGGCTGTTTTGTTGAACAATGTTTCTATTCTTCTGTTTGTGGGACAGAAATCTGTGTTTCCTAACATAATGATATTTTTGAAGGGTTTTTTTTATTAATGTTTTTTTTAGTGATTTAAATTCTATATATTGAATAAAGAACCACCTAGCCATATATACCTTCTAATTGCTAATGTCAAGGGAGGAGGAAATAGTAACCCGGTATCTATCTATTGCTTTGTTCACTGCCTGAAGGAAGCAGGTGTATACTTATCTCTGGGACTTTTATTATAAAAACATTCCTTGCAATTGTCTCTCTGCACTAAGCAAATTTCCTCTACAGATACTGAAAGAAACCTGGATTAGACAGCTATAGCTGAGGTCCAGCCAGCCTCAAGTAGCTCAACAGCTCTTTTAATAAGGCGACTGTAGCTGAAGAACGTGAAAACTGTTTCCAGTGCCAGCAGGTCCCTCTTTACAATCTAATTAGCTCTACAATTAAAAAATAACTAATTTCATTAAGAATCCATTTGAGCTGTGCAACCCTTTCAGAAAGCAGCGTGTAGATTCTCTGTTACTCGTGCTAGATAATTGTTTGCCCAATATGAAGCACAAATCCCTGCTAGATCTCAATCTCGTCATTGTCTCAAGTCAGAGGTCTATTACTGGCTCACAGTTTAGCAAAAAGATGACTGCGGGTTCATATCGCCTCGCTACATAAGAATTAAACAGCATTTAGCTGGTGATGTTTCAAAATGAGAGGTTTGTTCCCAGATTGTGCCTCCCCAGATTTCTCTTTTAGCTCCAAGCCACCCATTTAACCGCCTGAAAGCTGTATCACTACATAGACATCTCTCAGTGAAATGACAAGCTGTTGGCGAGCATTTCTCCCAAAGTGTATGCATAGGAGTGAGGATGAAGAATGGCATATTCTTCTGTTTACTGATTTTCATCTTTTCAGAACTTGATATATTTCATCAGGACCCGTCGAAAGTAATAAGAGAAACCTTATTAGTGGTTGGCGGTAGCCCTGACGCCGCTCGAGCGATGATGCTGTTTGTACGCAGATGTCAGCAGAGCTGGACTGGTGCAGGAGAGGGTGTGCGCAGCTTTCCGTAAGGGCAGCAGTAGCTGCGGTGTGAGCACTCCCAGCACAACAGGGAGCATTTATTAGTATATAATAAATATATATTTATTAGGGAACTGGGAACTGTTATTAGTATACAGCTCATCTCCCTCACTGCTACTGTGGGGTCAAAACTGCCATCTAGCCCCAAATTACTGCCCGATAGGTTGTACGCTCTGAAATGACATGATCCCACTCTGCTTCAGCTGCAGCATGTTTCTGTCTGAAGACCAGCTGCAGCCTCACTGCTGTGTGTTTATCGACACCCACTACTTGACACGGCGTTTACAGTGCATGACAACTAATGAAAAAGGGTTTAATTAAATCTTTTTAATTTTTTTGGTCGGTTCTGTTTTTAAAGGAAATGTTCTAAAAATGGAGAGATGTAGGGCACAGCTCTGGGCAACCTAAGCCGCTACACAGGAGACTGGCGATGCAGACAAGACTGCTTCCCGTTGCCCTGAGGACTGAAGTGCAGCAGAAGCACAAACTGGGGAAATGGGAAACTCTATGAGATATGCTATAGATAAAAGCATGATTTAGCAGTGACACCAGAAGATACTCAGAAGCAGAGGAATCTTCATCAACTTCTATTTGGCGATGAGGTATATTGTCACTGAGTGTCTTCAGTAGGTAGGAAACACCCCCACACACCCTCCCTCCAAAAAAAAGCTGGTCATTATCAGTTAAATACATTTTTCAGATCTCATACATTAAGCCAGCAATTATAATGAATTAATCTTGAAGCCTTTCAAAACAGCATTTCAAAATACCTGATGAATATTCTGGAGCTTGTTGGATTCCTCCTTTTCTTTCTGGACCCAGGCATCACCGATGCAAGTAGCAAAGCCCGGGACGCCTGGTAAAGAGCAGAGTAGAATTTACTCACGGTCCGTAGGCAGTCAGAAGGAACACTGATTTCCCGCTTGTCCCCTTGAGGGATATTAAGGGAAAAATTAATGAAGTAAATGACTTCCCTGGTGTAGTAACTGTCTTAAGACAAAGTAATAAGGAAAGCAATGCATGAGCTGTAACACTAACAAAAGAGAGGATAGAACCATCCTTTAGCTCCTCAAAAGCTGTAGAAGTTTTACAAAATATCTTTTTGACCATGAAATGATGGATTAGGGCTCAGAGTTTCATAAGCAGCTAAGAGCGATAGACAGCCCATTCCCGATAACAATAAGGAAACTGAGCACTCATTGTTGCTGGGCAGTTTTGCAACATCCACATCTAGAAATTACAAATGAAAGAAAGTCTAGAAAGTCTTCCATCTCATTTTTACATTGAAGGGAAGAATGTCCTGTCTAGTATTTATGAAGGCTTTATTTAGCCTATTTTGACTGTTTCTAATGATTTCTTACGTTTGAGTTGTGTAATTATTCTGAACTCATTTTTTTTACTTCATATATTTTGACTAAAGATTAATCTCAGTTTTCTGCATTCCATTTTGCATGCTTACATTTTCATTCCTGACAGACAACAGACTATTTATACCCCTCTGACTCTAACACCGTTTATATATTAATCAATTGGTAGAATGTTGTTTGTCTCAAACCTTCTTGCCCCATGCAATTTCTATACATAGTCATTTTTATTCATTTTCTTCATATACCAGTTTCTACAGGAATTCAGGATTAATCAAAGTGATTTACAAACTGTAATACATAAAAAATGCAAGCCCACTAACACCATTGCAAATTGCACACAAAAGTTGAAACCTTGGTCCAGTCAAGTCGCGGATGTTCTTTACTGACTTAGAATCTAGTAAAGTCAAAAGGTTAAATTATTGACAAGTGACCAGCCTAAGCTAGATACATATATTGGTTATTTTTCAAAAAGAACCTCCTTCTTTACTCTTAAGAACTGAGGTTCTCTCTTAAACATTTTGCTGGGCATTTCAAAAAAAAAAAAAAAAAAGAACTGTCAAATACTATATCAAAATACTAGGACTCAGAAGAGAGGGAGAAAAATGTCCCTTAACAAGCCTCAACACTACTCAGTCCCCAAATATTTCTGGTTTATATTTTATTCAGGTCAAGTCAGAGATGATTTAAGGAACATTTTACAACTAATTTTTAAAATGTTTTCCAGATCTGAGGCCTTATGTGATAAATGTTCGTGCTGAAATTGTTTGACAATTACCAGCTTCAAAAAATTGAGCTTAATACAGTGACACTGAGATAACCCCAACTATTCTGCTGCTTCTAAGGTTAAATGATATATTACAGTACAATACACAGTTATATTTTAAATTCTGAGAAAACGAGCAGTAATTCACTACTAAAGAAATTCCACTGACTTCATAAGCTGTGAAGTCGTGAGTGCTCTGTGAAAGAATGCCACTAGAAATCCAGGAAGATCCTGTTACTTAAATATTTCATCACAAGTTATTTGTTATTGATGTGACAGTTTTCATAGCACAGCAAGCTACCTCATCCCGCAGCACTAAAATGTCCTTTTCTAGAAGAGCCCCCACCCTCATGTGTGAAGGCTGTTTCAGGAGAAACTATGCACACAGAGTCTCAGGCGCTTTTTGGTAGCAACCCTCCGCTTATCCTCACAGTCTTAAGTCTGGCTTTTCATTAAACTGCCTGTCCCTAGTTTTCACTTTTTTTAAGGAATTACTTTCATAGTTCCCATTGCTTTGAGTTGGTTGAGAGGAGTCAAATACAGCTGTCAACCGAGACAGGTATTTGACAGAGAAGATGTACAGGGGGGATGCCAGGGAGCCGGTCACCACGCGCTGGTTATGGTCTCAGGCAGAGTCCGGGGCATGAAGGAAGCCTAGGGGCTCGGCTTAGGATTTGGACAATTTAGGAAGTAGTTGCATCTCCTAAACTCTCAACAGCATTACACAATTATCTTGGAATTTGAGGGAGTAGCGAGACTTCCTCTTCAGATGAAGCATCCCACGCTGGGCAAAGCTTTAAACAGATTACCAGGTTTAGATAGGATGTTAACTCAGATGTTGATCAGGTGTGATAAATCCCGTCTTTGTATCTTTCCTTGACACAAATAAAGCTAGTGTTTTTCTCTCTGTTACTCTTTGTTTAATCCGAGATGTTAACATTGCAAATTCTTGACTTTGAAAGATTCTAAACAGTTTTGAAGTTGCAGGCTGCAGTTGTAAAATAGAGTTTTCTAAAAACGACACTCATTCTTTTGATAACAGATGAGTCAGAGAAGAACGTAGACATGGGCTTTTTGCCTGTAAACTTATATTAATAGAACTTCCTTGTTTGAGAAAATTGTTCGTAACTTCAAAACAAGATACTGGCCCAGTTGAAGTAAACACTCTTAAGTGCCCGGATATGACTAGTTTTGGAAAGAAAAGGTATTGATATTAGAAATATTTCAGCTCAGCAGTGTATCAGAACAGCTGCAGTGAGCAGCGCAGCATTTCAGGATACTGAAGTGCACTTTAGTGCTTATTCCTGGCAAATGGCATGGAAACAATTCTTGCAAAATGTGGAAAGATACAATAAGGTACACTGAAGTGCCAGATAGATGATCTTTATGGACTATAACTTTTAGTTTGGCTAGAACGTTATGACAATGAAAGCAAAACCAAAATACCCTCTTAAGGAATTATGAGTGATCTAATCATAACTAAATCAGATAGAAAATGTCTATGCTTAAATTACTTCTTTATTTGCATACAGAGGAGCAGGCCAAATTTTTAAAGAAGGTCTGACTCTTGGCTGGGGTAGAAACCTTCAATGAAGGCAAAAAATACAGCACTTTTATAGATTTATATTTTACCAAAGCACTGAGGTAGGTTTATAATTGTGTGGAGGAGTTTATCCCCATGCATCACTGAAACCAATGGGACTATGACTCAAAACACTGGAAGGGCTGGCCTGGCCTGGCCTGGCCTGGCCTGGCCTGGCCATTAAACCTAAGAAACAGGAAAATGAGATAAATATATGGTCAATCATACTCAGAACTGTACGCTTCCTTATATTATTGGTTGTGTATTATAAAAAAAAGTAAAATCTAACATCCCAGTATTAGTGCTTCCTATTTTTTTACTAGAAATTAATACTCTATGGCATTCCATGTGATTTCATGGCTTGTAAAATCTCTGTGGGAAATCCAAAACATATGGGAAGGTCCTAAATAGAAAATCCTAATGACTATATTTAACTACATTTATCTAAGTGACACAGGAAAATGTTCCCGGTGATTTTCAAATTAAATACTTCAAGCCAAAGAAAAGGGGACACAGAAACAGTGGTAGTAAGGAAACTGGTTATATGCCTTTCAGTGGAGACTTATGACCTGTCCTTAGCTATGTATTACACATAATTCCCATACACATGTAGTGAAAAGACAATAAAACATGGGAACAGGAAAAGCCAGGAATACAGAGAAAGTTATCTTCATTTGTTACTTTACAGATTCTGTATTTCGTTATGCCAAAGTGCAGCACATCCCACATACATACATCAATGTACCATAAAATTTCGGAATTTTTTTCATAAAATAGACTAATTTTTCTTTTACATGGAAATGTCCGTAATGGAAAGTGATACTCTGGGGGACAAATGTTACAAAGACATTTGGCTCAGAGTTCATTAAGTTTTATATAATGCAAACTTATTTTATAAACAACTGCTGAGTCACAAAAAAATATGTAAATTATATACAGAACAAATTTATAATATCAAACAGCCCATCTCTTGGCTGTTACAGGATTGTTCTTTACACTGTCCAATACAGTCCACTTTGTTATCATCAAAAAGAGCAGTTAATGTAGTCTGAATTCCCACTACTACAGATTTTGCATTTAAGTGGATCTCACTGTGATGTGTAAATATTTTGCTATTTTAGGACAGCTCCAAAGTGATTAGAGTCCTCCTCCCTGCTTCCCCCAATTTAATATAGCTTAAAGGGGCATCTTTAGGGAGTAACACATACCCTTTCTGAGGATCCTGACATTTGACAGCAACTGTCTGCACCAAAAATACTCTACAGAATATGCTACACTGAAATCAATCAATGCTGTTAATTCAGTCATATTTAATGCCCTTAAATATGCCTTGTGAGAAAATAAAACATAAATAAACATCTAACAGCACTTACGGATTCAAAGAAACCTGCTGCTCAATGTAAATTTACTTTTTTTTTTTTTTTGTCCCCTCCCCCCCCC
>NW_009649293.1:1596826-1600189 GCF_000708025.1 Charadrius vociferus | reverse complement strand
CCCCCCCCGTACCTCTCTCCCCGGGATTTTAACAGCACTGAACCCTCTGATAAACTGGATTCACACCTTTTCTCCTGCAGGCTTTTCTCCACTGTTTCTTCCGTGCAAGACTCTCATTCATCCACCGAGGACTGGCTCATTTATTTTTCGATGTTCCTGCTATTAACACCAACCGATGTGAACAACTGGGGAAAATCGATGTTATTTTTTCTTTCTTTCTTTCTTTCTTTCTTTCTTTCTTTCTTTCTTTCTTTCATTCTTTCTATCTCAGTCTGTTGGTTATTTGCATACATTGTCATGTAGTTGGGCTACAACAATGACTGTCCTAAATGGCACATAGCAGCAGATTTGCATGAATAACAATAACAAGCAGTGAAGGCTCACAAATGGCTTTGTTTGCTAATTTGTAATGTGGAGGTCAGATATAATGGAATCTGACCTTTGAGGGTAAGAGGAATTGCCCATATACTGTTCCCAGATCCAGAAACAAAAGCTCTACACATAAAGTGAAACTATTGTTAAACCGCTGTTACACGGAGAACACTTGATTCTTTCTTTCTTTGTTTATTCTGTAAGCCATTTTCTCAAAACTTGGTTACATTGGTGCAAATTGCAACCAAGATCTTCGCTGACTTGGGAGCTCTGTCTCAGCTGAGTTTAAAAAAAAAAAAAAAAAGACCGAATTGTTATAGGAAATTCCAATTATTTTTTCAGAAGCTAAAAGTAGTCAAGGATGCAAAATGTAATTTATCCAAGCTAAAATTAAAAATCAAGCACGACAAAAGGTATTCATGTTTTGTTTGTTTTCTCAAGGAATACTATTAAGTACTGTTTCACTGGATAAGTATACTTTTATTGGTGTAACTTCATTACTGGAGCAAAGGAAAGATTGCCCTTCAAAAGCAGTAACAAATGCATTAACAGTATAGCTGCATAGGATTGTCCAGTTTCTACAGACAGGCTCTGGGAAAACATTTCTTTAGTTTGAATTGATGTTAATTGATACCCTGAAACTCAAATCATAGCCAACTAGTTGCGGTTTATAGAATTGTGGATTTGGATATCAGAGGACATTATGGTCAGTGAAATAACTATAATTATCAAACCGTATCAATACTGAGGAAAAGACAAATTTAATAAGTTTTACAAAGCTAACTTTAAGCTAGTTAACACCAAAGTTGATTGAGAGTCACTTAACATTGATGACAAATCTCATAAAGATTTAGATTTCCAAATATTCATGAACTTGTTGGCAAAGCACACTGAAGTTATAGTTCTTGATTTTGTGATGTAAGAAGTTGCTTCATTTTGTTACATTGCCTTTAATATATCTTGAAATAGGTAATTAAAAAAATTATATAATATATATCATATATAATAAATATATGCAATATCTAATATATAACATATAATATAATATATTTTTATTTTTATTTAAAATTATTATGATTGCAGACTCCTAAACATTATACAGCCTGTTATTTGGATTGTTAGGTAGGAATCACTGGTTATAAAAAAATTGAGTTTGAATATCAAGGCTTGTAAAATTGCCCATTTAAATTTCAACATGGTTGATTCAGTCCTTCTTATTTTTTTCTGTATAAGTGAAATAGAGTACCGTTTATCTTATCATCTGTATATATAGATAATAATCTATTCTATAGATTAGATTTTGGTTTTAATATAATAAATTCAGATGTGTCTGTTTCATATGGATAGTACTGGACTTTATTTTGTAGATTACTAGGACAGAGATTTTTCCATGGTCTTTGACTTAGCTTTTCCTATTATGTATGTTAGGGTATGTGGATGTTCCTTTCCTTAGTCTGTTTTCTACAGGGACTATAGACTGGACAAGCAGAGAGAGAAAGAAAACTTGTCCAGTCTGTCCAGCATTTGGATCCTTTGATATGAAAGCAGCTGTTTCCAAGAAGCTCTTAAATTTACTTTGAATTTACAGAGGGTAACAGTAGGGAAGTCCTACCTCAGTCTAACGTGATAAATATGACTGGGCAAATTTTGACTATTAGCAGACTCAATACTGCCATTAAATAAATCAGTGTTTAATAATGGAAATGATTCCTGGACCACAGGCACTGACTCTCTTGGTGAAGTTTCCCAGCGGATGCTCGAGCACTTGTGTAATCGTGAGGGACATGAAACACGGGATGAATTTGCTGCTGTTTCTAATTGGTTGCACAACAGTGCTGAAAGGCAGGTGAGGGCTATGAGTTATTTTGTATATGCAGAATGGAAAACAAGCTGGTTAAAGGCAAATGTTGGCTCAGGCTGTGGCTGAGGCCAAATGGGCCCCAGGGCTGCTTCTCTGCCACAGCAAATGGGTGTGCAGGCACCATGGCAGGTGGAGGTGTTACGGCTAGAGACTCTTTTCTGTTGCTCTTTTGTACCTCATCCAAGGCAACGTTTTTATGAGTACCTTCAGATGAGAGGCAGACATTTGAGTGATTATCCTTGCTTTCCCTGGGTCTGAATTTCAGATGTTGAACGCCTACGTGTCCTTCCCCTTGTCTTCACCCGAGGCTGGAGATGTCTCAAGATCTATTCGTGTGTACTTCAATCCAAAGATGGTCAGTCATGCCCAAAATGAGGAGTCACTTATCAACTCCTGTGGTTTCATTACTTGTTTGAGACCTGTAGAGGTGACACCAGCAATGGCTGTGGCACGCAGTTTTTAGTCACACCACTAAACTGTTCACCCATGTGCCTTTCAGTGGACGCCACTGGTTTGTGCATCACTTTGGGCCCCAACTTATGCCCAGTTTCAGCCGACAGAAATGTGTGGCAGCACGTTGGGTTTAGGTGGCAAGGTTTTGGCAGCGGGAGGGCAGCAAGGGTGGCCTCTATGAGAACAGACCAGGGGCTGCCCCCAGCCAGACACAGCCGGTTCCAGACAGCTCCAATGGAACCACCACCAGGCATGGCCGACCCCTGCGGTGGTACCTCTGGGAAAGCATATTTAAGAAAAGGATGAAAATGCTGCACAGCAGCTGTGAGGGAGAGGAGAGAGAGAAAATGGGAGAGAAACAGCCCTGCAGACACCAAGGCCAGAGAAGAAAGAGGGGGAGGATGTGCCCCAGCTGCTGGAGCAGAGATTCCCTGCAGTCCAAGAAGACCACGGTGATGCACGTTGTCCCCTGCAGCCCATAGAGGACCCCACGCTGCACAAAGTGGACATGCCGTGAAGGACGCTGCAGCCCGTGGAGAGCCCACACAGGAGCAGGCTCCTGGCAGGAACTGCAGCCCATGGGGGTACCCACACTGGAGCAATCTCTTCCTGTAGGATTGTACTCCATGGAGAAGATCCATACAGTTGTGAAGGACTCTGTATCCCACGGGAGGGAC
>NW_009649293.1:1578243-1596809 GCF_000708025.1 Charadrius vociferus | reverse complement strand
AGAGTGTGAGGAAGAAGGAGCAGCAGAAGAGCTGTTGCGATGTGACCTCCCTTCTGGCAACAGGGAAGGACATAGAGGAGTCAGGAGTGAAGAAGTTGAGCTTGGGGAAAAGGGGGAAGGGGTAGAGGAAGATGGTTTTAGTTTTGTCTTTGTTTCTCACTACCCTACTCTATTCTTAACAGGCAATAAATTAAATTAATCAGTCCCAAATAGAGTCTGTTTTGCTCGTGTCATTAATTGGTGAGCAATCTTCCTGTCTTTATCTCAACAAATGAGCTTTTCTATCTTATTTACTCCTCCTGTCCTGTTCAGGAGAGGGAGTGAGAAAGCAGTTGGGTGGGCACCTAGCTGCCAGCCTCGGTCAACCCACCACAGGCAGTCAAAGAAGGTTGTGTCCATGGTAACTCATTTGATTAACTTCCATTTAAAAACTATTGATTGCAGGAGTGCTGGATATTACTTTGCCATTGTAGGTTCATTTTGGGAGTGCCACAGTGACAGAGTTCTGCAGATCTTGTACAATCAGCTCTCACAGATCCAGGAATGGCTTAGAATTTCTTGAGATAAGGTAGCTTCTGTGCTAAGACACATATCTTCCGAGGAAATCTGCAATTTCTAGATGTATGTATTTCTAATTTTTTTCAACATTACATGAAAATGTTGTATGTTTCCAAAATATGAACATTATTTCAGTAACTTGCATCTTTCATAATGTTTAGAGCTTCTTAACTCAGTCCTAAGATGACAGCTAAAGTAGCATGCAGAGCTTACATTGGATTTTAGATATCAAAAAATGCAGAAAAGTTTTTACTAGCTTCCAAACATCAATGTCATTATGAAAAGAATACTTGGATGAAACTGTGGGCTTTCCGAATGGGGGAAATTGCAAATTCTGTTAAAGACCTATCTTCCATATATACGTGTTCCTAAGAAACAAAGAAGAGAATTGCTATATTTGTTTCAGTGTTTATTCTCACCCATTTTATATAAAGAAAAGCACAGCTGAAAGTCACTGAAAATATCAGCTTGTGGCAGTAATTTTCAATAAAAGGTGTGATGATGCGAGTAGAAGCATTAAACATTTAGATAGTATCTTTGATAAAGGACAAACAGATAAATAGAAGAAAAAAGCATGGTGTTATATTCCCATTACTGAAGGAAACTGTTCAGAGGTACAGGATTTCTCGTCTGGCTGATGGCTCCTCTCTTGAGATTCTTCTAAAGCTCTATTTGCCTCAGTTTATGTCTTAGGCGCTTCATCAGTGTGGCAAACAAGAAATTAAGAAAGCTTTTGAAACCTAGTATCTTGATACTGAAAAATACTTTTCCAAGTATTTTGTAATAACAGAAAAGAGTAGATACCTAAGAGTCTCTGAAGCTTCTGCTTTCTGGTCAGCCTGACCTGGAGGCCAAACATGAGACTATAGCAGATAATTGTTAAATACCCTCATAAACACTATGTTTTACAAGATAAGGGTAGCAGAAGATGTGATAGCTGCTAACTCACAACTAGAATTTATTGGAGTGATGACATGTAGTTTCATTTTGCAAGCTCAGCATCACCTATCCTGTATTACATTAGGCGATATGGCAACCAGAACTCCTCTACAATTCATGCACCTTTTTTTTTTTTTTAAACATGGAAGAACAGCAAACATTTCTGCCATTTCTTAAATCTAGCCAAAGCTTTCAGATAACCAAAGAACTTTAGTAAGATCTTTAATACTGAATGACCAGACAATATGTCTCCTCAGTAGAAGAACAATTTTCTCTGGCAATTTGAAGAAGCCATGAGAAGTTTTGTTAAGAAAAAACAGCTATGAAATGGCCTGCTGATGAGAAGAGAATGCAAATTGTCTCTGGGTAACTGGAGATTACCAACTCAGCCAAGACTTCGGTCCCATTCTGTGGTACCGCCGATTTCATACTCGTGCCTAATGTTATTGCTAATGTTCCTCCTGACTTTCCTTTTTACACTGATGTGCTTTCTCCAGATGCCACTCCTCACAATGCTTAATGCAAAATGATCATCTCTGAAATAAAAAACTCTGCTCTGTGTTGATTATTGCCATGTAATGAGAAAATGCTTCAACAGACTCCCCAGAGACTGAACGAAGCACCTTGCTCTATAACACAGTGTCATTTAACAGAAAGTGACCTCTTCCAGAAAGCAGGTGAAGGATGTTGGTTTCTCTTCTTTTTATTACTATCTTGACAGCAGGTGGAAGAGAGGATATTTATGATTAGAAGTACAAATACGATCTTGAACCTGGTCAGATAACAATGTACTTAATTCCTAATGTTAACACTTCCACAACAAAATCAGTATCATTTTCAAATGGATAGCAAAAATGCACAATTTATCAAAAAGTTTCCTGGCTACAAAATTTTGCAAGAATCAGCTTTCTTTTGCTATACATTTCTTCAAGATGGATGATATAAATTAATTGGGAACATAAAGTAGACTTCCTGTAAGCTTTAAAACTGCTCTCTACCAAAGCCACCAGCCACTTAGTTTCTCTGCTTGCATAAGACCTAACTGCAACTTTTGAAAGAACCTGTCATGAGGAAAGCAGATTTAGCTATTTGGAGACAAAAGAGCTGAGTAGCTTGTATCTATATTTGATTCTGTGCTTCTAGACAGTTAAAAAAAATCCAAACCTGATGCTTACAGTGTTAGACTTTTCCTACAGTTTTACAAGAACTAACAAGGTCAGAGCCTGAGGTAGTATGGTTGCCAGATGTCACACCATTAATTACAATCTTAGACAGAATAGGTGTAAGTAAGGAGAAGCAAGACTTAAAATAACTCTTCCTGTAATGTTTTTCCTGCCAATGCTCTTCTAACAATGTAAGCACTATTCCTTATTTCACAGTATTATGTGGATCTCAATATTTTTATTTAACAGAAGCTAAATATTTAACTGCAATCATAATTAAGTGGAAATAACTGTAGCTATTTATCTTGTACAAACTGGTTTTAATTATCAAGCTTTTCATAGGAAAAAAGCCCTTGAATACATCAGATCCTAGCAGTGACCTATCATTTCTTTGAACTGAACATTTGTGCAATCACTTTCGGATATATTTGTTATCCATTTCACTTTAATACATTGTGTTCAATAGAAAGCATAGGCTTTTTTCAAGCAGAGGCAATATTTTTTCAAAACACCTCTCAGCTTTGAAAGTCACTTTCTCATACGGGGATGCACATAAATAAATCATTGCCTCACTTCATTGGCTTTTGATGCAAGTTTTCTACAGGTCATTCTTCACTGAATGAAAGCTATATATCTTTAGTAGCAAGCTTGGTACTGTCGAGCCGATGGTGGTTCGTTGTTCTGAAACTTCCAGAGAGAAACTGGAAAATAGCAAGTAATTTTCTACACTTTTGCTTTTATTCAGCCTGTCCCTCCTGGACTGAGTATTCTTATTTCTCAAATAAGGTTTACTGCGGTGAACTATTTTAGCTGCTGAAAGTTTTCTAGAAGTTACTCTTATAAAACAAAGTTATTCTTATTAAAACAAGTAGATGAAATTTTCTATAAGAAAATCAGTGTTGCAGAAAGAAGAAAGTAACTTGTCCAAAGAAATGAGTATATGTGGAAATATATATATATGTCTGTACCTGTATTCTGTTTGCAAAAAAAGGCTGCTTTTTATAGTGCTGTATTCAACTCATTGTATGTACCTGCACAAATACGTGAAGGGATAAAAAAAACATTTAACAGTATCCTGCCATAGAGCTACTATTTCAATCCGTTTTGCAGCAGAATTGTGGAGGCCAAGGTCTGACACATTCCACAATGTGGCTAGTGCTGTAATGCCAGTGGACTCAGGAAAATATATACTGCCTGGAATGGATCTGATGCAGCAGGGAATGCTAGACTGGAAAGCAAGTCTGTAAATCATTGTACCCGATCACCAAAACCACATCTCACCATAGATGTTTAATCCAGGAAGGTCTATAAAAATATCCATTCCTTTTCCAACATGCTTTCCAAATCATCCATAACCAGGCAAATGAGACACTTCCAGCACTGGGAACAATAAAAATTGTGGTATTATTGAACAGTAAATCTGAACTTTGAAATAAGGAAATGAGCAAGACTGACTTCATAACATCTAAAGCTATTAAATATTATTGCTCTTTGATGTGTTTAAGTCTAGTAAACTCTACATAACAGTATCATTCACCCTTACATAGAGCACCATCATTAAAAATTCATGTCAAAGTATTATAGAAATTATTGCATCGTAGAAAAAAAAAGGAAAAAAAGAAAGAAGAAAAGCCTTGTAAATAAAAGGACCAAGGTAATATGTTCAGTGTCATGGCGAAGGACATAGCCCATGTATGAGACCCTATTAGACCACTGCACGTAACTAAATAGTTGTTCTATGCCTGTTTTCATATGGTGTTCATTAGAAAAACAAAAGAAGTGCCTCCAGCAATTTTTTCTTAGAAGCAGACAATGCAGCTTTTGTCTTTTGAATCTACATAAGAGAGTCATAGACTGGGGAAACATCTAAGTTTCCCCTGTGAATTACTGATATCTAAAAATAACAAGAATGAAATATGTTTTGATTATTAGATGAATGCTAAAGTGTAAGTAATGCTCTATTAAATTTCATTCTTAGAGAAAAATGACCCTTTTCAGATGCATTGCCTATTTGCTTAGGGCAATCTTGCTAAGAAACGTAACAGTAAATTATCATATACAAATTAAACTTTGATATGGAGGGGGTCCTTAGAGAGCTGGTGAGAAGTACCTGCATATAAATAGTCACAATATGGTACAGAGGAATCTAGTGACTTACAGGGTAATGATAGGTGAAGCAGTACAAATTACTACAGAGAAATAAAATCACCATAGTGATCATCTTATGTGCCAGTAACTTGAGAGATTTCACGGCAAGCCTTGCATTCACTTTCTATTGCACCAGTGAGTGATTAGTAAATGATTGGCTAGAAACAGACTCTATGCTACTATCAATTAGTGTAAATTCACTGAAATGAATTGATTTTCGTCAAAGATCAGCCACTTAGCGTACCTCCACAAGCAGACTGGAAAATCTGAAATCACTGTGCATTCCCAGAATAGTCCTCCCCTGGCATAAAGTGAGTAGTTAAAGTTATTTTGTTGTTTATGAATGAGGTTCTTTCTAGAACACTTTATAAGATTTTTCCTATAAATGCTTTAGAGCTCTTACCTGGTAGGGAAGATAAATTCAGGAACCAGAACAGTAGTGGTCAGCTGAAAAAATAGTCTGAAAATCTGTGTGTCGGCTGCTGCTGAAGTGCGACTGAACCTTGGTCAAAGCACATTGTCTTCCACCCATCCTTCAGTTGTCTCACCTATTCACGTTGTAGTATCTGTAAATCAGGGATTTCACGCACTTAAGGCCCAAGACAGTGAGATCTTCACCTCAGTTAGAGCTTCTGGGAGTCAACTCCTTACCAGGAATGACAGAGCACAGATACAAGGACAGAAATCCTCAGAACTGATGGAGGCAGTAGTTTCAGACACCCCAGACAGGTGTGAAGAGCCTGTGACTCATTTATTCTGGCCATGCCGTTACAACGTAATTCTCCAGAAATTTCTAGAAGGATTTCTGAATTGGTCAAAAATATCATTCTGCTTTGTGGAGAATATATAGAAAATTACATTGCTCAGTTTCCATCTGTGTGCTTCATTAAAAGGATAATTTCCCATTTGTGTTTGTGGGTGTGCTTTTCGCAAAGTCCTACTTCACAGACTTGCAGAATAAGTGGGGGATTTTTCCAGCTGTATAAAGTAATACTTTATTAAGTAGTTTATTAAATTATTTATGAAGTGATTAAAAAGTGCCAACATTTCTTATTCTTTGGTAAAAAATTGTTTAAAAATAAAGAATTCTATTAAAAAAATCATTGCTGTTGAAAACCCATTTCAAGATGTTTGACAGCTCTAGCTTTGATGGCAAAAAAAATCCCACGATGGTACTCCTAGGAGATATGGTGCAGTTTGCAGCTTATGACCTGAATTTCATTGTCCCAAGCAGCAGGTGCCGTTCCCTCTATGTCTTCTCCCCAGCAGCATCTGTAATAGCAGCAATAGTCTCTATCTATTCCACCTTGACTTAGTCCATCTCTGTCCTGCTCTTCCTCCTTCCGCCACTGGAATATGGCCTTCTGGGACAGGCAGAGAAGGACAAGTCCAGTAATGGACCAGGAAAGGACAGACAGAAAAGACAGACATTTGCTCATATAATTTGGATAAATTACAGCCCATGTCAAAGATGAAGGGGAAAGTAATGGGTAACTGGTCTTTCCACTGCTGCCAAGTGAGCGTTAAGGTGGTAAGAGAAGTAGCCAGCACACTCAGAAGTCCTAAAACCCCAATTTTTAGTGTTGCAGAGATGGGACTGCCTATAATACACATAAGACTGTGTTTTAAGGAGCAGCTGCCTCTTCTCTCATGTGCACCCCATGTCATCTTCTACACTGCAAGCGGTACAGCTGCACTGGGAACCAGGCTGATGAAATGATCTGCAAGGGACAGGACTTCTGCAAAAAAAGAAAGTATTTCTTAATTTTGTTTTTATTTTGTCACCTAGATTATTTCCTCGACCTGTTCCCTGTGCAGCTGCATAAACCATTGCCCTAGAAGACCCACGAGGTTGTGCAGGGCTGGGAGAGAGCAGCCCCAGGAGAAGGTGTGGGGCTGCTCAGCAGGGCAGCAGCAGAGTTGCCAACGCAGAAACCTCAGCCTGAGGATGCGGTTTCAGCTCACACCTCATCTGGTGTGACTGTGGGCTGCTGATAAAAGGGTGGTCCTGCTCTTCCCTTTCCTGCCTGACCTTATATCAGATCCAGCAATCACGCATCAATGTGAGCTGGATCAGTGTGTCGGTCTGCCAGAAAACTAACCCATCTCCTTCCCTGGCAGACCCTCTGTATGGTTAAGGGGTTGAGTTGATTCTCCTCTGCAGCAGCACAATCTCCAGGCTCCGCTCAGGGAAGCATCAGGGACACTTTGCTGGGAGTGGGCAATGAAGAGCTGTTTGCAGATTAGACCAGGTTAAATGCTACATGACACATCACATCACACACAGCGCTGTAACTGGTTTCAAAATCACGGTCCTGCTGATGGGTGCTGGTTCTGTGTTACACAGAGTACAGACTGGGCAGAAGTTAAGTGACCACATCTCCTGCGGGGTGCCCTCCTCCCAGCCTGACATGCGCAGGCTCAAGGAGGAGCTGCAGACCCCACGTCACAGCAGGCACAATTCCAAGAGTATCTTTGACAAATATGAAAAAATACATTTGGTTTTACTTAAACGGATAACCCTAAAATGCTGCCTTCATCACTAACCTAAGTCTGAAACGTTTCCTCCCACCACACACGCACCCCCCTCCCACATACGTGTTCAGTGTAATCAGCCACAAAGCTTCTCTTGGTGTCCAGTAAGACTGGAAAAAAGTCTAGACAAAAACCCTGACATGGTTTTTGCTGATAAAGTCTTAAAAGAGAGAAATATAGTTAACTGCCAAACATCATAAGCTTATAAGAAATGGGTCTGGTCAAACTAACCAAGCTTTTTGTGAGACTAAAGTTTGTCTGCTAAGTGAAACAGTATTAATGGAACAGGCTGGCACTGACCTTACTAGTAAATCAGTCTTTGATTAAGATTTAATACAGATAAAGGAAAATGTTGTGATAATAAGTAGATTACATCTCATTGAAATGATATATTTAAGGACAGTTTTTCACTTACTGGATTTTGTAATTCAGTAACTTATTAATATATTAATGTAATTAATGTATTAATGTAACAGGCTTTCACCTACCTTACTATTAAGTCTTTGATTAAGATTTAATACAGATAAAGGAAAATGTTGTGATAATAAGTAGATTACATCTCATTGAAATGATATATTTAAGGACATTTTTTCACTTACAAGGTAGTTCAGTGCTTTTATGTTTTTTTCTCAGGAACACAGGGAAATACAAGATTTCTTATGAACCGTAACGCTCTGGACAAAGGAGCTGAACTGTACAACAATCAGTATTTATTCAAACCAATTCAATTAAGAATGGACAACAGCCAGCAATAATTTGATGTAATGATCAATAATAGTAAGATATTTCACAAGGAAAACTAAAGCATTAATTAAACATTTTTACAGAGCAATTGCCTCTTCTAACACACAAAAAATCAGCAACTTCTGTTTACATTAATTTGCTTTTGATGCTCCATTTAGCTAATTCTGATGTGTTTAATAATAATAAAAAAAAAAAAGTAGCTGGGACTTCCTCTGAATCTGAAGCAGGAAGGTTTTAAAATTATATTCCATCAGTTTTATCTTTAGATTATTACAGGAAGGGTTTCCTATTCAGTAGTATACATAACACCAGCCATTCTAGTTAGTATTTAAGCAAAAGTGAGCAAACGATAGTCCTCCTGAAGTGACTGGCAATTTTGCTAGGGATTTAAATGGAATAAAGACTTTGGTTCAAGCTGCCCACTATATAAAATTAAATGTTCATTGATAATTAAGCATCTACCTTTAGTTGTCCTTATACAAAAATTGCTCCCATTAGGTATATACTTACACATTACAAGCTTTTTAAGCATTTTTTTCTTTTTATCAAACATGTCTATCATTACAAAAAAAGTAATATTCTATATTTGTCAGTGTGTTCTATAACTACTTAATATTAGTGTCACATGAAGAAGGTAGATTTAGAATAGATATTAGGAAAAAAATTTTTGCTCTGACGGTGGTGAGACACTGGAACAGGTTGCCCAGAGAAGTTGTGGGTGCCTCATCCCTGGAGGGGTTCAAGGTCAGGCTGGATGTGGCCTTGGCCAACCTGGTCTAGTGGGAAGTGCCCATGGCAGGGCGGTTGGAACTCGATGATCTTCAAGGTCCCATCCAACCTAATCCATTCTATGATTCTATGATTCAAGATAATATGTTTTTTAATAACTTTGTTTCACTATCTTTTTGTTTCAGATTAGACAAATAGAAATTTTATTATTTTTGCATGTATGATAAAATTGCCTTTCTGATGTGATCATAGTGATATTGCATAGCATTTTTTAGCTGTTGAATACCATTTAAATCAACATTCCTCAATTCATGCTCTTCACTTCTGCTAAATATCCTTCAGCTTTATAGTGATTAATGTTTTCCTTGCTGCCTATCATCATATTTATAAAACCAAAAGAATGTTTTATTTACAGCAAAGACGTGATAGAGATGAGTCATAAAAGAAAAGAAATTCTGTGTTAAGAAAATCCTAACAGATCAAGGGAGGATATTTTTTCAAAGGCATAAAGATCCATGAGGCACCTAATGGAGGGATCTAAGTGCCCTTCACGTCTTTGAAAATCTGCCCTGAATGCATGCCACTTAGTAGAATGACATTGCTTCTGTCAAGGGAAGCATTTTCTTTTCTGGAGGAAATTTTTAAATGCAGTTAAAGACTGATTTTTACCCACAACAAAGACTGTGGTTCTGTATTCACTATGTGAGCACATTTTGAAACATATCATCCACCTTATTCAGTTTCAGCTGAAAGTTCTGGAGTTCAAGATTATATCATTCTTAGTGTTGTCTTTATTGATGTAGATATTAAGGATATACTGAGGAACACTTTCAAATCCACTGCATTTGCAATGGGAAGAACATGCTGCAATGTTATTTTACATCATTAATAATTTCCAGCTTTGGAACAACACATTACTTATTCAGCATTGCTCTTTTCTTTGATAATGTTTCTGGATGAAATGAATGAGAACTATGATATGATCTTCAGCATGTCCACATTGTAGTCGTTGAGTCTTTCTTTTTTTTTCTTCCAAAAGATGCTTTCAGTCACTTCTGTCCAGAGCAGGGTAGAATGATTAAAAAGAGTTTTGCTACACTACAATCACAATGATAAAATTTACAATTTCATAAATAAAAAGCAGAGAAGTATTTAAGGGAACTGCAAAGCTTTTGTAGAAGAAGAAGGCTTATACAAAAGATCATTCACTCACTTCTACAACTCTGTCATTGGTCATCGAGTAGCAGCCAGAGAAGCTGGCAGAATATTTATTTCCTGGCTGTTTTGCATACTAAAAACAACATACAAACCCAATCATAATCTAAAGATTTTTTCACTTTTTTGTTTCTGAAGCTGTGAAACTTCATCTTGTGCTCATATTTTTTTTTTCCACGATACTTTTTGTGATTAATTTGACAAACTTATTTCTGAAGAACAATCCAAATTTCATGAACTGATCATAAAGCCTCCTCACACTTAAATGGAGACTATATTTCAGCGTGGTTCTGTGTTTGCATAGATGTCTTCATAAATATTATCAGTAAGTTTTTGAAAATTATACACAGTGGCACAGTAGACTATTTCCTAATGAATGCAATGCCATTTCAGGATCTTACAGTGATCTGAGTTGAGTCCGAGACCTATTGAAAAGTGTTCTTTGAGCACCAGGGGCTTTTCCACCCTGCCTTGCCAGTCAGCTTCACTTCTGCTGAGAGGTCAACTGCTGAGGAACTGTAGTTGGAAGCTCAGACTGCAACGAGAAAGTAGGTTTCAGGTACAACAGAGCTTTCAATGTCAGTATTTTATTACTTGTTGCCACAAAAGTAATAAAACAGTGTTTTGGAAAATTGTAGAAGTCAGTATTGCTGATTTCTTTTTGAGAGGCAAGACTTTTCATTTCCAAGAAGAAACATATTTAAATGTGCGTGCTTATAGTACATTTAAAACAAGTTCACTGATTATGTCTTGTGTGCTATCCACTTTAGAAAGCAGCTCATTGTATATTGGCTATGTAACAGATGTCAGTTATTGATAGTTTTAATTTGCAAGTAATGAAGACCATGTTTGAACTTGTGACCTAAATGTGAAAAGTTCCATATGTACCTCTGTGAACCATCTAGATTTAAATACTGTTTCTTCAACAACAGGAAATTTTATTCCAGAAGGCTGTGAACTGTATTGCTTGACTGATATAGCCCAAAATTTTGATATTTTTTTTTTTCTAAATTGAGCTTTATAAGTATAATAAATATGGGTTACAATTATTTACAAACTGTGTTCAATTAAAACTAGCAGCTGCAGGTACACCCTCTAATGATAAGCTCTTGAGAAACAAGAGTATTGGGGCTACTCTCGATGTAGCTTAAAGTACATTGCGTAATGGTAAGCCCCTGAGAAATGAGAATACTGGCGCAGCCCCGGATCTAGTTGAAGTCAGTGGGAGTTCAGAAATCAAGAGAAATTGCTCATGGCTTTACAGGCACAGCCTTAAAGTGTTGCAGTAAATATGGATTTTTTTCTCTGAACTGGAAGGAAAGGAAGAACAAATCCAGACAAGAACTGCTCAGCTGGCACTGTGAAATCTGCTGACTTCTTACAACCATACATCCATTTTAGGAGGCAGGGGTTTTTTTTGTTTTTAACATGCTTCTGCCCATGAATTGAGTGGTTTTTATGCTTTTATGCATGTTTTTAAAAGTGTATTCTTAAGAAGACTGGAAAGAACCCGCTTGACCTTTTTTATAATTGAGGAAATGGCTTCAACACTTAAAGCAAAGAGGAACAGTTAGTCATTACACAGAAAGTAGAAAACATTAATTTCTAGGCACACCTGCTACTACTGTTTTTAGACATTTTTTAATTTAATGTAATCCTTTGTAGTGAACATTCTGACTTGATATCTACACTTTGCTCTTGTTTATGTGGTCTAATGAACTAGGTATGATTCTTGATGTCTAACCAACTTTTATTTTTAGCTAAATAAAAATCTAGCTACAGCTGTGTGCTTAGTCCTCATATAACTCCAACAGGAGCTGGCTGAAGAGAAAATGCAAAAATAATATTACCTCTTGAGTTTTCAAAAATATCGTTCCCTATGAAAAAGAGTAAGTCATCTTCTAACTCCTTTTCACTTTTCTATTCCACCCTCTATTCCCCCGTAAAGACGACAAAATAAACGACTGCTTCTTTTCCTTTTAAGCAGTCCTGCTTAAGAACAAGAAAATTCTGATGAATAGAATTGTTTATTTTTAAATGACTGGGTTTATATTTGAAAAGTTTGGAGCACACTTTTGTCATGAGCTCTCATCTTCAAAAACAGTTCAACATTTTCTTGTCCAGTTTCACCCTCCAGACAGGGAAAGCAAGAAACAGACACTGAGCAACACATGCCTTTGCCACAATCTCAGTCAAATCAAACAAGTCTCATTTGATCCTCCAGACCTATGGCAAACCCATAACCAAAAGTTCAGAATGTTTTAAGTATTGTAAAATGACATCTGGAGTTATTTTGGTTTGTCTTCAGCACTTGCACTCCAAAATGATTGCCTCGTGAGAGTTCTATACTCCTTGGGCCAGTTGTGAATGTTTAAGAGCTACCAAGCCAAGCCCGTGAGCTGCACTGTAAAGAACAATAAAGAATTTAAATTCAATTAATTTGGCTACAGAGGAGAATAGAATGTTCCAAATAAAAATATAGGTATGTTTTTTTTTTAAAAGGGTATGATACCAGTACCCATAAAAATTCTTGCTGAACATAAACTTTCACCTTTTAAGGGCACAAACTTTACAAGTTCATGAAGGAAGACTCTATGAGGTTTCTGCTCTTCTGTTACAGAAAAATACATGACCGTGGCCTTCCATATATTATGTTGATGAACTAGTATGGGGAAACAGATGAAACAAGCCTATATGTACTCCAGTGCACTGGCTTTGAGAGTACAGACTTTATTTTTATATACAGAGAGAGAGAGAGAGAGAGTCTTTGTTAGCTATGTCCTACTCCAGGTTAAAATCCACTATACCAAGAAATTCAGACTGTTTGTGACAACAGTGCTTGTACAGATGAGATCCGAGCTGGGATGAGTTCTCCACCCTGCCTATCTTTCTGCATCTCCAAAGTTACATGAGTCGCTTTACAAGCAAATGTACAGAGATAATAGACAATAGGATGCACAGGATAACCTAACAGTATAGAGCTACTCACAGCAACTATTGTCATGATTTACTGTGTGTCTTCGACGACAAGAAAAGTGATATATTATTTCTCTGACTTGAATAGAAATCCATTTGTGAAGCTAAACTTACCCTGACTTTATTCATCGTTTGGTCCACAGACAATTAAAATGACTCCTCCCTTTCTCCATTACTCAGCAGATTAGAAGTTACTTTTCTTGTGCTGTTGTTAGAAATGTCATTTTGCTATATACTGTGGTCTACCATAATATCATTGGTAGAGAACTGTGATCTAAGAAAATATTGAGCCGGGCTCTTGCTAAAAACATGAGCACTTCTAAAATCATCAGAAAACTTCGTAATAGATTTTAAAATCTTAATTGCAGAAGTGTTCATCAATCATTTTAAAGTACATTTCCTCTTGAAATTAAATTAAACAGGCGAGAGTGGCACTCAAAAATAGGTGTAAATTAGAAACATTTTAAGTAAATACACACTGGGTTTTTTTAGGCATAAGCATAACAGATAAAGTACAGAATATCACAACATAACCACAGTATGAAGTAGAAGCAATAGCACTCCTTGGATTAAAATGTGACACGATTTATATCTATGTGTTATGTATAGTTTACCCTTGGCAACTATAACGAGGTATTAATGCCATTTATACCTTAAACTGACTTCAGCAGTACCAGTAAACAATGCAAACTTAACTCCTATCTGAGACAAAGGTGGGGATTGAAAGAACTGCCTGCATACTTCACATTGTTTTGGTGTTTGGTTTTTTTTTGGTTTTTTTTAACACTACTATTAAACTAGGTGGAGGGAAGTCCCTCCAAAAAAAAAGGAAAGAAATCCCCAACTTTGAAAATATTTTCATAAATTATCTGCTATAATGGAAATGGAATTTGTGCAAAAATCTATGAGAAAACAAAGTGTCTTAAAACTTTATGTGTTGACGTGATACATAAACATTTCTAATACATATTATATTATAGGAACATAAATATACAATATTATCTAAAAATAAAAATACAGGAATAAATAAAATAAATATAATAAAAAGGACTGCAGGAATTAAAAAAACAGAAAAATAGGCCACAGTTACCACAAATGACCAGCAATCTACAGTGATTTTGTGTATACTGCTTTTCTTAAAGGTCTATGATTCTCCAAGGCCATTTGAATACTTACCATCTAAAAGATTGAGTTCCTGTGAAGCATTACAATAATTTTAAAATTTTAACAAAATGACAAATGCCCTTTCTGAATTATACTTAACAGAAGTGGAAAAGAAGGCATTTGTATCCTTAAAATACAATAACATCCCTGCAAAGAGCAATAAGAAGACAAAGGCATTAACCTCACATTGCAACAGAGGCCGAAGAGCCAGAAGGAGAGCTGTTGTTACAAGATCAGTGGGAGTAACTATGACTTTTACGGAGAGTGGGATCATAGTTACTAACTGGGCTTAGCTGCAGATGTCATACCTCTGGGTGATCCTGCCAAATACCCTTTTGGGTAACCAAGTTGACCTCTGCCCCAGCAGGAGTTACGATTACTTCCTCCCTCTTAGTAGGCCTTGCCAACCTCTTGATAGTATTTCCAAAGGTGAAACAAAAAATTTGGAAATCTGATTGATGTACCATTGCCTCGGGCCTCAGCCCACGGGTGGAAAGATGGGCACAGTTGGGTTAGCTCTTGATGGTGGACTGCCTGACTTATGACTACCCTCACATGGACTGTGACATTAATGGCTCAGTGATGTAAGAGGGTGACCCCACACCAAGAGCCACAATCGCCACCAATGCCTATCCTGATTGCTGGAAAAGATCCTCCAGCTGATGGGCATTTATGGAGAAGATCTTGGATGTACATCCTACGGAGTTGGAGATGAGGACTGTTGGAGGGGCTGGATCATCTACAGGTAGTAACATGATTGCCGACAACATCTGTCCTGGTAACCAGAAGAGATCCCCCAGCTGTCTTGACCTTGGTGGAATATCCTGGATGTCGCACTGTTGGAGGGGGCTGGAACATCTAAAGGCAGTAATTCTGTGTCTGATACTTAGAACTACAGGCAGGTGTCTTCGTTGTAACTGATCCTGTAATAACTTGCCTGTGACTGTTAATAAACTAAGCACAAAACAGGCACGTAAGATCCCATAATGATTACCCGTAAATATCGTGATGTGTCACATACCGATAATGACCTATTACTGGCCATGATTAGGTGGACAGGCCACCTTCACTTAACCTGGAAAAGGAAAAGGTATTCTATATATATGTCTGATAAATAACCTACGCCAGGCAAGTAGGCAGCAATAAGATAAAAGGTGGATATAGTGGGTATAACATCGGCATGGTTGTCAATGAACATTCACAATTTAGGTTTCTGACCTGTCTCACTGAAGTGCAGCTTTGTATATAGGCAGATCAGACTCAAAAGTTATGAAATCATTTGTAATCACATAAGCATATCAAAATCCAGAAGTCATCAACATGCAGATCTCAGTCAAAGTAATTAGAACTGGCTTTGGAGCTCCTGATTTTTGCAGCTCACGCATATCAGGCCATTGCATATGAAAGATTTGAATTTTGTATTATTAAACCAAATTTCTAGTCCCCGTCACTTTGAACAAAAGCTAGCAACTGTGAGGCAAGTCTAATAGGTGATATATGCAGAGAGCATTCAAACAAGATGTCTGAATGTATGAACTGCCCAATTTAGTTCAACACATGTTTTTACACCAAGAACAAATTTATCTGAGCGATCCTGCTAACATCCTCCTCGTCTGCCATCCAAGTTGCAACGCCAGTTAGGTGAGTTCACCTTTGGTGATAAACAGTTGCTTGTACTGGGACACGGCTGTTTGCTGACACATTTGGATGGAAAAAAATCTATCAAGAACACGAAGCTCTATGTTAAGGCTGAGAAAAGCCAACAGCACACTGGTAACCTATAGAGATCACAATCCCTGATCCTCCTCCCCCTTTCTCTCTACCATCAGTCCAAATGCGCAAACTACCTTTTCTATTTGTGTAGGCTGCGGTACTCCCCTGATAACTGGGTGAACTACATCAGCTACTAAGCCAGCTGGAAAGTATTGTTTGGTTTTGCTTATTCAGTTTGCGTGCCTGCCTTGAAAGACCCTGACTTCTCATAAACTGGTTAATGCTAACAATCTGAAAATGCAGTTCTTGTGAACTCTTAGAGCGACAGATGACAGTTTCTAAATGATGGGAGTGAAAAATAAGGCACTTGATCTACTTTATGTCATGATTTATTGTTAGGCAAATGAACTTCAAGAGATTTAGCTACCTGAGCTGGCTTAGAGAGGTCCAATGAGCAGTGGAGCCACTATAAAGAAAATGAATGGAGTCTATGGGCAGGGAAGGAGACACAGAGACAAGATAAGGAAAGTCATCACTTTTAGTAGTGATACTAATTTAAGCCATATTTAGTTATCATCATCCCTCGTGAGAAGAAAGTTAAGGTACGGAAGATAAACCGTGGGGGAAAAAGCTGCCAAGGTTTTTGGATTATTTTCCTTCAGCCCCGTAGGGTTATTGATCAGTGCCATTTCTGCAAAAAGCTAAGCCTTTTGATTCATAACAGAGCGACAAGGTGGCAGCTTCAAACACATGAAAACCTTCGGTTGACACATGGGCTGGAAAACTTCATCATCCAGAAACAATGTTTTTTTAATATTGTAGGAGGCCGTAGAATAAGATTCCTAAGACCAATTTTTCGTTTTGTCTCACATGCAACATAGTCTACTGCAAAAGCTGCCCATGGTAAAAGCTGGCTGAAGGCAGAAAAATGTTTTTAGCCCATTTGGCTTCTTCACATATGGCTGCTATTTTCCTGCAGCTGCTGCTGAAGACACTGCTTAAGTTAATATTAAGTACATGCACCAAGCAAGAATACCAGCTGGATCCTGAAAATAATTACTTGTTCAAATGCTTGTATCCAAAGGAAAAGGAGGCCTGAGAAGGTAAGAACACAAAAAATGCAAAAAAAAAAGTTTGAGAAACTGACAGAAGGTATGAGAATTAACCCAAAACTTTCCCAGTCGGGGCCTTCTTTTCTTACATGGCTCTCTTGGTCCCCTTTTGGATTAGGTTGCTAAACTCGCAATGGTTTATCTATGAAAGGAGGTATCTATTTTGTTTGAAAAAAGGTAGTCTTTTGTTGTTTATAGCATTCTTTTTTCTTTCTTTGAACACCACTGCCAACCTTGAAAGTCACTTGTATTTTTCATACCAACAGTATTGATTTTACAAGCAAGAGCTATACTTCATAAGGTTTCCGAAATGAGCCAATTGGAGCTATTCTTAGCTTTGTTTGTTATACCACTGATAACATGTAATCATAATTGTAAAACAAACAGTTTTAATGTAAAACACCTAACTAAAACATAAATCATTCTAGATAACTTACATCTGAAAAAGCCAACATTATATTTGAAAAAAAAATAATTTACTTTTGCAACTCCTCATTAGAGTCATCGTCTCCTGAAATGGTCCTGGCCTGCCAGCAACTGAGGTCAACCAGAAGCATAAAAAAGCATACAACTCTCGGATAAGACTCAAGAAAAGCCTGTAACGCTGAATAAATGCCCAAGATATAAAAATGTAAATGCACACAGGACACTTTCTGACCTCAAATAAATTTGGCAATTAAACAATTCACTGACCTCAACCCACAAATACCTTTGATCTCAGTAGAAGAATTCAGGCAGAATGTAAATGAATATTCTCAGAACCTTGTGAGTTTTATCAATTTCTTTTTAACCTTAACATCAGTTAAGTAGTTGCATAATGAGTCATACAAATAATCTCACTGACTCTCATGCGATTACATAGGTAAGCAAATTATGCATATCTTTGCAAATAAGGTTCCTGCTTTGCATCAGTTATATACCACAAGCAGGAAAGGAAGGTAGTGTTTTACTAGTTCCCCATCAGTCAGCAAATATGACTTGCGACAACTTTTAAGACCCATATTGTCCACAGATTTTAATTCTTCGCCCCCTGCTACCCGCTTCCGTCAGTCTCACGCATCCTAAATTAAGAATTGCTTTGTTGCGCTTGATTTAGCATCTAATTTTTAAAAAAAGCCACCGGCAAACAAGCAGCCAGCCTGCCTGGCTGAAGTAGCTGTAGCACAGCTGATGCGCCTGAAGTCCAAGCGGCCCTTTTCTCGCGGCGATCTGTGAAGTTAAACACAGAAATAATGCCTTTTTCTGGCGCACGGGGTTCCCGCCGAGGGAAGTGGAAGGGAAGATGAAGCGATTTAGCATCTAATTTTTAAAAAAAGCCACCGGCAAACAAGCAGCCAGCCTGCCTGGCTGAAGTAGCTGTAGCACAGCTGATGCGCCTGAAGTCCAAGCGGCCCTTTTCTCGCGGCGATCTGTGAAGTTAAACACAGAAATAATGCCTTTTTCTGGCGCACGGGGTTCCCGCCGAGGGAAGTGGAAGGGAAGATGAAGCGGAGGGGAAGGGAGACGAGCCCACCCCCACTAGCCCAGTTCGGCGCCGGCCCGCAGGGCAGCGCCCATCGCCGTCGCCCCC
>NW_009649293.1:1576820-1577209 GCF_000708025.1 Charadrius vociferus | reverse complement strand
GCTCGCCGGCCTCCCCCCCACTTCCCCTGGGCCGCTGCCCAAATTCACCCCACTCCTACCGGTGCCATTATGGGGGGCGGCTGAATCGGGCTGATTACCCCCCCGCTTCTCCCAGCCGCCTTCAGTTTGGGGTGGGGGGGGTGTGTGTCCCCGTCTGGGCGGGTGTCCGGAGGTGGCGGAGGAGTCCCGGGGCGCCGGTGAGGTGAGGGGTGCACCAGGGGCTCCCGAAGGGGAGAGCGGAGAAACACCGCGTTCTGTGACAGGCGGCACTTTAAAAAAAACAAACAAACTCGACTTTAACAAAGAACCGACACCAAACCCCCCAAAGTTTACGGGCTTTCATTGTTCTGCCAGCCGCTTCTCACGTTCTCTTTCCCTCCCTGGTGTTG
>NW_009649293.1:1553003-1576806 GCF_000708025.1 Charadrius vociferus | reverse complement strand
AAAACTGGTCCTGGCCTGTGCCTACCCGTTTGCTTAAGAAAAAAAAAAAAAGCCTTTCCAAAACACTGAGGTCTTAAGAGGTGCAGGGGATGGTGTTTATGTGATGTGAGGTGGTTTGGCTCTGTTTTTATTCTTTCGTCTTTTACCCCATGTCTTCAAAATCATGTTATTTTGGAGTGGTTTTTTTTTTTTTCTTTCTACAGAGTAGGTGACTTTCTTAGAGCTGGTTGCAGAATACACTTCAGTCAGGCAAAGCTTCTCTTCCAGTTACTAAATTCTTGTGCCCTTTCACCATTAGGTCCCAACCCCTCTTTCCTACCTGTCAGGAATGTTTGCGCCCTGTCCAGTCTCTTAATATACCTGTAGTTAAAAAAATGCCTGCTGCAGGCCTCCTGGCTTAGCTGCTGCCTGCACAAGTGCTTGAGGAATAATGTTCTGCATTTCTGCTCCAGGTGGAAAAAATAGCACTGCTTTTTTCATGTTAATAAACACATTCTTGGATTGTAGAAAATATGAAAGCTTCAGTATAGTTATGAAATAAATTACTTAGCTTGGCTGGAAGACTTGAAACCACTGGAGAATGTGTAGGTATTTTTGGAGTCTTCTACGGTAAGACAGAAATCGCAGCTCACAGTTTTCTGTGTAACTTACGAAAGGTAGATTTCAGCTTTTTCAAAGTGCTCATTTTCATGAAGTGTTAAGCAGTACTTGAATGGAGTCTTCACTTCCTATTGTGTATTTCTTCGGTTTGTGTCATTGTACTGTGTTTGGAACTGAGCTTTTACACCTGTTGTGTGCTTAATGAAGCATGTATTCCCTACATCCTGAGTTTTGAGATTTAAGTAATTTTATTTTTTTTAAGTGAAAATTCAATGAAATGAAGCCTTAATGCATAAAAGTATGACTGGTCACAGTGTAGTGTTATATAGAGATACCTGCATTTGCTAACTCCCTGGGAAGCTGCAAGGCTATGGAGTAGTAAGGAAGAAGCACTGTGGTGCTTCCAGAGCTTTTTTGAGTGTCTCTTCACAGCACTGCATATGTGAAGCATCAAAGTGTTCGCCTGGATTCAGGAGACATGATGGATAACCCTAAACTTCCTGAGAGTTGACATACTGAAATCTAAAAAGGATGTATATCAATTTATACTATGCTGTCAATTTCTTTCACCCTAGATTGTGCAGGTCAGTCAGACACCTTGGGTTACTCTTGAAGAAGGATGATTTGAAGAAATAACAACTTGGTCTTCATTGTTCTGCAAGTAGATTACACCTCCTAACTCTCCTTAGTGCAAGGAAATGCTGGACTGAGAGAGTGAACTCTTAATTAAGAGTTCTTCTTAGGTAGCAAGTTAATTCTTTGTACTTTTTCTTATGAAATCTTCTATAGTCATACAGTAACTCGAACATAAACATTTGAAAGACTTCGTCTAGTAGCATTGCTCTGAGTTTACTACATATTTGCTATACTAAAGCTGAGGCCACAGTCCAGGGTAATCCCTTACTCTAGTGCCTTATTTGCTGTTGCTTTACTGCCCTCCTGGGCCTACACAGCACTATTTTGGTAATGTTTGGGCAGTACAAGATGTTGTAGGGAGGTGAGTGATAACATAAAGTAGATAAAAAAGAGAGTGTTCTCTTCTGGTGTGTGTCTCGGTGTTTTGTTGACAGTGCTTTAATGTGTGTTAGCAACAAATTAGAGAGGGTAGCTCAAGCAGTTGTGACGTTCCAAGGAAGAAAATAATATACAAGTTGTATAAAAGTAAATGTAATCTAATTTAGGAATGCAAATACTAAAATGTATGGAGTATAAAATGGACAGGATTGGGACTGAAAAGCAGAATAGAGATTTCTTACGCAACTTAACTGTCTGTTTTGTAGTGTAAAGTATTAAACTGAAAAGAAATACAGAACTTTGAGTTTCCTCTTTTTTTTATTTTTTTTTTTTAAAGAGAAATGGCAATATCTAGTAATGTTCCTTATCCTTAGGTTTGTGCCAAAATTTAATATAATTCCATTTTAGTGTAAGCTTATTTTCCTGAAATACATGTCATTCTTCAGAAGACAATATATGTACTTGATGAAAAGCTCCCAAGTTCTTACAGCCTCTGTCCCAGGGCCTCCTGATAAATTAGTAGTAGTAGACAAGGAAGTATCGTTTTAAAAAAAAAAAAAAAAACTGTCCTGAAAATTTTCCGTGACAATTTCTGATGGCAAGTTACATACAGCAGTATGTTCTTTTAGAAAACAAGAAGATTCTGCTTGCAATGGCTTATTTATTGTCCATGTTTAAAAAGCAGCTTCATTGCACTCAAATATGCTTCTGATACAGCAGAGGATAAAGATTCATGACACATAGTAGATTCCTTCTTTTATTGTTATTTTTGCTTTTTCCTCTATAAATAATTGATTTCTGAATTAAAGCTCTGTACTATCTAAGTTGGGTAAATTTCTGTGTTAAAAATAGTTACATTAGTTTTGAAACAAACATTTAAAAACTTGTAGCTTTGGGTTTTTTGTTGCAGTAAGTTTTTTTCCCCACTGTAGCTGAATGATCTTGAGCTATTGAAACAAAAACATGTCACCTACTTCAGCCTTTTCTGGTGGTTAAAACCAAAACTAAAACAAGCTGGCCTTGAATTATTGCCTTGGGTGTAAATGGAAAGCCGAATGTGTGTAAAGTCTTGTCTAATACATCAAATATATAAAGAAGGCTATGCAAACTTTGCTGCAGTTTACACAGGCTGAATTTGAAAAGGCAGCATGATGCAGAATCTGACTTAGTCTGCTTATTGTGTGAGAATTAAAACTTTAGATCAAAGTGTTAGAAATTTAGCGCTCTGACTTCTTAAGCTCACTTAAATAAAAGTTGCTCCGATTTTTTTTTTTTTTTCCTACCAGTTTTCATGGTCTTCTGACTCCTGGCTCTTCTTTTGTCATGTACAGGCATGCAAACAATAAGCATCAGGAACTCCAGGTAATTTCAGGAGGTTTTGAGCTGTATGGCTTTGCAAATCTGACTGCTGTTCATTAGAATCTGTAAATGTGGATTTAAGGACCCATCTTTAGATATTTTTATTTTTTAAGAAATGAATTAAACTAT
Organism: Charadrius vociferus; assembly: GCF_000708025.1. NCBI lineage: Eukaryota > Metazoa > Chordata > Aves > Charadriiformes > Charadriidae > Charadrius > Charadrius vociferus. Next base: position 1,573,704 of record NW_009649293.1, on the reverse strand, counting down.
TATCTGTCATGAAATTTTCTTCTGGAAAATATTAAGATAAAATACTCTGGAAATTATTGTCCCTTTTTTGTGTCCTTAACCATTCGCATAATACTTTGGACTCTGAATAACTTAGTTGGCTTCATTTGTGACAAGGATGTAAGCCACATGTTACCTAAAAAATTGTTTCTTGGTTGCTATATCACCAAGAAAACTATGCAAGTTAAATATGTCTTTATTTGTTTAGCATGGATGCAGATACCTTGGCTGACTTGTTCTGCCTCTGACTTTAAAACTCCATTGAAGGAATATGAAAAAAATCTCCTTCCTTGCAGGTAACCCCAACCTAAGTATGCCATATATAGGCATTTCTGTCCAGATGCTGCTCTCCAAGCATTGCTACCTATTGTGTATATATAGGGCACATAGAGCATGAGAGGCTTCCCGTCTTCTTTGAAACATTCTTTTCTTTTGTAATCTGCCAAGTGCAGTAGGTTGGCAGTTTTAAAAAGTCTCAGGTTTGTGAAGTATGTGGGGTTTTTGTTATAAACACCAAATAATTTTGCTGTAAAGTGCTGTAAAACAGTTTTGGATGACAGCCATTTTCTCTGGCAGTGAAGGTATAAATAGTGTTAGTGTTTTTTTCAGGGTTAGTTAAGTGGTCTCTAGTTAAAAAATTTAAACAATGAAAATGAACGTATGCACATTGTTAGATAAGTCATAGGGATTTGTGGTATTTTTCTTTGCTTCACAGTGCAGTGTATAGTCAGCAACTGCATTTGTATAATTTAACTTGCATGGTATGTAATACTGATCTGTAAGAGGACTTGCGTAAGGTTTTGATGGTCTCAAGTTAATATGGTGAATGCAGTTAGCAGATAATTAATTTTAGGATTTGAGACTGTAGACTTAATACCTTTGGTATTGTTCCACAAGGATATTCTGTATTCCTTAAAATAATACATAGGATGCTACTCCTGATGACAAAATTGTTGGAGTTGAAGTTCCAGTCAGGCTTTGTTTTACAGCGTGTGATCTCCGTTTGTCTTGAGTAGTTTTATTCTTAATTAATCTTGACGTTCTCTGGTAAATGTGCTAAAACAGCAGTTTGTAGGAGTCTTGAGTAGGTGATTGTTTTTCCTTCTCTAAAGCAGTCTGCATTCCTCAAATAGGCTGAGAACAAATTAGCAGGCTACTCCAAATGTTTCCGAAGCATGTTTATTTGATCCGAAGATGTCTCTGAAACAGTGGTCAAGCTTGCTTTCTTTTTTCTTCTTCCCGAGTCAGGGAATCCTGTCTCCCCTGACTTTGCCTCAGTAAGTACTACAAGACTGGGCAGTTACAAGCTATAACGTTGACTGTGTTTTTGGCATCAGTAATGGGTTTTAATACCCTTGGAATCCCTTTTGGTTGGTAATTGGGTATCAGATTAGGATGTTTAGTAATTGAAAGAGAGAAATGAAGACGAATGGCATCAGGGCAAAGGGTTTTGATTACAGAAGGTGTGCCCAGGATGAGACTTGTGGAAGCTGTGCTCCAAAAACAGGGTAGGCAGCTTTTCAGGCCGACATTCTTCGTTCAGGAGCTGGTGGGAACTGGGCGAGTGAGGAATTCTCGCCGGATTCATTGAACAGAAGCTGTTTGTGCAGGCATACTGGTTTGGGTGAAACCTGCACTGGGGAAGTTTTCCAGCCTGGAATTTTGGTCAGCCTGAGGAGACTGACTCTAGAATAGTGGGTTTGTGCATTCAGAGGTATGAGTTGCTAGGGTATGTGTAAGGTCTTAAGTCTGGGTCTGTGTAAGGTAGGTGCCTGGTGGCTTTTTTTTTTTTTTTTTTAATTCCCCTCCCTGTTCTCTCTTCAGTGCAAAACAGGCAAAACCAATGCTAATCCAATGGTCTCTGAAACATTGACTTTTTCTCCTCTTCTTGGCTTTTGAAAGGAAGAGCACTGTTGGTTAGTAGTAGGTAATGTTGAGAAATAATAATGAATTAGCCATAGGCCTTTGGCGTGATTTTGTGCAAAAAATCTAGTTACTTGGAAAATACTTATATGTAAATGTAAATATTCTGCAGTTCCTTACTGAAAGGGTAAAAGACAGTCTATACTGACCAATGCACTAGTCTTATTTGCAGTCTAACCCAGTGATGGTCAGAAGAAGATGGTGAAGGGGAGTTGTTACATCAGTACTGACTCAGTTATCTTGTATATTACAAAAATAAGTTCTTTTTGGAATCTATGGTGTTTTAAATGTTGTTTGACATGGAAAACAGGAACAGAAGTTCTGTGTGTCAGCATTGAAAAAATGTGTCTATTCTCTTTTTTTTTTAAATTTGGCTAGTACATTTTTTCATTTTATTTATAGTGTGTGTAAGTTTAAATGTATGTCAGAGAGAACAAGAGAAAAAACAGTCTGTGTGCATGTACATGACTATTTTTTTTCATGCTTAAACTTTCAAGCTTAGCTAGCTTTTGCAGCTGGGCTTCTATACTCCTGGCTCTGCAGAAATTTGACCTTGCTCTGGAGATAGCTATCTTAAGGGCTTTGAGTTTGTATAAATCTCATAGAGCATATTACTTCATATAGACAGTGAAAACTTTCTTTGATCCTGCATGTGAGAATTTATATGCTGATGTGAAGTTGCTCAGTGTAAGGCCCCAATTCTTCATGTGCAAGCTAACCATAACGTACAGTGAGCAGTCCCATTGTTTCAAATGACTGCTCATAGTTAATCTTTGCTGGGTTAGGACTGAATATTAGCAAAATCTGATTGTTTGGGGCTGTGTGAAAAATTATTTTCTGCTTCTGTGGAACATTTTTTTTGGTGGTGGCGTTTTTTGTTTCGTTGTTTTTTTTCTAATAAAAACCAAACTCCAAACCTGAAAGTCTTCCAGTGTACATGAGGACAAAACAGTGTCTGTTTAAAAACTTTAACTGAAATATTCTTGATCAGATTTGCTGGTTGTGGTAGTGAGACATTTCTGTCTGCAGGTGATTAAAGTGTAGGAGTAGGAGGAAAAAAAGAAGTTCCTGATCTTAATCATGAATAATTAAGAGTCTCTCTAGTTTTGACCCAAAATTAGAAAATTTGCATGTAGAGTAAGCTTTGTCAGAACTGGTATAGTCCTGTAGAAGGTTTTATACTGACAGATCAGGACTTCATTAAAAAATATGGGTAAGCAGCTTTGCCCGTGCAGGTAGAATTCTCTTCCCATTCTGGTCAATGCGTTAGTTGTGCAGTGTTAACATATGTGCCTTCTTAAAAGCACCGCTTGCACTTAAAAGGACTGTCAATTCAGAAAGCCTATGTAATGTCTCATTTCCTATTTTAAGGGTAAAAAGAAAAAATTATAAAGTAATTCTGTGAGATTAGACGGCGATAATACTCTCTGTACAGGTGTGTTTACCCTGTGTGTTTGACAGTACTTTGAGCACAGCCATGTCTCCTGTTTCCCATATATGGATAGGCTCTAAACCATAAAGAAGATAATTAGTTTACTCTTTGTTCTTATTGGGCCTCCTGCCATTGAAAATGGGAAGGGAAATACTTTAAATAAGCTGTGTTTTACATTCTCACTTTCCCAAATGCAGAGCTTGGGTTACTCTCTGCAGTGGGTCCTAAGACCTTGGAGGAGCAGCTGGGCCGAGTGCATGGGGGTCCAGTGGCCACAAGCCGGTGCAACTTCTGCTCAGCTGATCCAGGTTCTGCTGCCGAGTGTGTTCCAGGGGCGGCTGCTTAATTACAAGAGGTACTCTGTGGAAGAAGCTTTCCTCCTGGGCCCCCACCTGACTGAAGATCCCCTAATTTTTAGAAAGAAAAAAGGAGTCCTCTTTTTGATTTGTTTTTTTTTTTTCTTTCTTCTCTTCTCTTCTCTTTTCCTTTCTTTCTTTTTTTTTTTTTTTCTTTGTTGTGTTGTGCTGGCTTGTCTGTAAAATAAGCCCTGCTTTCTGTTTCATTGATTCAATCTGTTTTACTAACAGTGAAAGACTGATCTTCAGTAGCTGATACTGTTTGACATTCCATGTATAAAATTGGTTGAATTGGAGGTTGACAGTGATCCTAACTTAATCTTCCTGTATGTGCTTTGATACAGGTACCAACTTTCTTTAAATGAAGAATATTCACTTAAAAGAATCATGACAGTTTGGAAGGATGATTTTCAGATGTCTCATTCTTAAGGATTTAACCCGTCAGAAAGCTTTAAAACTGTCTCAACTTTGTTTAGCAGTTGACAGGCTAGCTTATGAATCATGTAGAGTCCAAGGGAGAAAGTACTGGAGATCCTGCAAATAGAATATATTAAAATAAGGATTGCAGTAAAAATAATTTGGAGTCATAGTAGTGGAAAAGAAAACAGAATTATGAGCCTTCTTCAATCTTGTTTTTGCATGCTGTGCTCCTAAGAAACCTGATAGTATGTGACCTCTCTGTAGCTGTCTTCTATGAAACGCGTTTTCTAATTCTCAAGATTGTGAAACTGATTGCTGAATCAGTAGTGAAGCTTTAAATACTGTATTATTGTTTTACTTAGGTAGCAGTTCATCGAGGTAAACATGTGAGTAGTTCTGTTAAAATAAAGTCTTTCAGAGCTTAGAGTTTTGGAAGAGTGAGTGAGACTTCTACCCACGTGTGCCTCCTTCCCTGCCAGCCCCTCCAAATTTGATTGTATTTAGAGGAGCTTAAAATAATGATTGGAGTAGTTACAAATGATGATGCAGTCAATTGGGAGCTTGTGTACTTATCAAATAGTATCAAAGCTGCTAGTTTTATGATAAGCACTTATTTAAGTACAAATAATGGGTGAGGAGACTTTTCAAACAAAAGGAATACTTTGAATTTTCTTTCAGATTAATTGTTGAAAGTTTAAATTCTGTCTTGTATCCATCAAACGATTTTTTTTTCTCACTTCAGAATATACTAAATAAATCCAGCCTATTGAATAATTTTCCATTAGTTTTTCAGAAAATTTTACTAAAATGACTTTAACTTTGCAGATTGAGTTGCTTCTGATTTGTACTACCTTTTGACTGGCACTGTTTGAAGGACTTTTTCAGTGTTTATTACTTTGTCTCTTTAAAAGTGAGGTTGTTTTACGTAGTAATGATGGGAAATGGTATGCTTTCTTCATCAGCACAAGGTACTAAGTCACTTGAAGTTTTAATTTTTATTTCTGAAAAAAAAATTGCACTTTGGTTTAAAAAAGACCAAAAATGTTATTCAGACCTCCTTTTAGAATATTTACCGCTAATGTTATGATTTGCATATATCCAACAAGATTGTGTAAGGTACTTAAGCAGCGTGGAACACATTTATTTTTCTGGGCAAGGTGGTTCTTTGAGGCTTAAACTATAGGTGCTTAATGGCACGATGAAGATGGAGTTATGAATCTATTTGGTAACTATTATGTATCGACAAAGCCTTCCTACTAACAGTGAGAGAGAGAGAAGTATATTCACTTGGAAAAAAGTTATTAATAACATTTTCCCAATAACATTATTTATGCAAACTTTTTGCCTTGGATTAAGTTTTCCTTTCTACTAAGTACAATCAGAGCCTAGACCAAACCATGTTAATCTTGGTTGAACTGCACCTTCTTAAATAGCATAGGTGTTCCAGAATAGAAATGAGATACAAATATAACTATGTAAGAGTGGTTTCCTTACACTTGATGTATTAAATGCTCTTTTAAAATGGATTCCCAAGTGTGTGTGAGTGAAGTATATTTTTGTCACTGTTACTTGTTGGGGACCGTGTAATAGGTGGACATTAGGCCTAGCATCCACCTGATTTATCTGCAATGCAATATGAAATTAAAGGTGTATAGCTAAAAATTCCCTTGTCATTTGCACATCCAGGTTTAACAGACTGCAAACAGTACAGGCTGCATTTCCCAGTGATGTAAGATACAGGATTTAACCGTAGCTGGAGCCCTTATTTAGAATGTGAGATAGCCAAGTTAATTCTCCACTTCTACCCTTTCTCTATGAGGACTACACTGAACACCAGCCTTTTGGCTGCTCTAGTACGAAAAATTTTCTATTCCTGCTTTTAAAGCTGTTCTGCAGAAGATTAACAAAGCTGAAAAGGAAGGGGCTAGAGATGGTATGTTTTTCTCACACCGGTGGAGTAAGAGTTTGTAGTTTGATTTCGCTTGGTGCAAGCTCCTTGTGTGATGCCGAGGGATGCTGTGACTGTTCAGCCACTACTCGCGGTGTCCAGAAAAAGAAGTGGTTGCCGCAGTATTTTATTCAGCGTGATTCTGTGAGGTGATGATGGACAGTTCTAGAACATGCCCAAGGAGGTAAAGTGAAGGTGTAGCCATGAGGCAGGCATTGATACAGTTCTGCTGGCACTAAGTACTTCTGCTTTTTTTTATGCAAAAATAAGGCTAAGGGCTACTAAGAAGTTCTTAATTAAAAAAAAAAAAAAGCCTCTGAAATTTTGGTACTTCCTAGATTAAGCAGCTCTGTGTATGTGAAGGGGAAAAGGGTTTTGATGAACAGCATTTTGAGTATAAGGTCCTCATGTCTGTGGCATCTGAAGGAACCTGACTCGTAGTATGCTTTGAGTACTTGCAACTCCTGTTGATTTTTGGGTGAGTTGCTTATGCTTAGGAACTGAAAAAAAAAAATCTGCACTTGGACAAAAATCAGATGTTTTATCTCTTATTTTAGGTAAGACGGGTTGTAGTTCTGACCTTTGCAGTTTGTCAAAATGTACTTTGCTTTGAATTGTATTTTTGGAAAGCAGGCCATCAGCCTCAGATCTGTTGTGTCACAGGCAGAATGTGGTAGGGGTTCTAAGAATACTCTGTGCCTCACTGGAGACACCAGTTTAGCAGACTCAGAGTTTGTGTCATGTAAAGCTCAAACTGTGTGCAGAAATACCGGTGACCTATCCGGTAGGGTGAATTTACTTTCTTTGCAGTTTGCACTTTCATTATTGGTTTAGAACTAACCTTGAACGGTGTTTGGGCGTTTTTTTGGGGGAGAGGGAGTTGGGTTTAGTTTAGTTTTGTTTTGGGTTTGGTTTTGGTTTTTTTTTTTGTTCCCCTCCTCTGTATCTGTAGTATCTTGCTCTTTTGGTTGTTCTTTCTTTGGTTTTGTATTTGTTTTAGATTTTTTTTGTTTGTTTGTTCCTTGCCCCCCTGCATCTTTTTAACTCCTTTAGATATATAACACTGATGTATCTTCTCCTTATCCTCTGGCTACCTGATACTTATTTGTACTGTAAGATGGGTGATTCATTTGCTTACCGCTTTGATAAGCGAAGACTTTGTAAAATATCTGCTGGATTGTAAAGCTTTAAAGAAAGTCAGGAAGTTGAATCACGACTAAATAGGGGACAGAATCACAGAATGGTTAGGGTCGGAAGGGACCTCTGGAGATCATCTAGTCCAACCCCCCCGCCAGAGCAGGGTCACCTACAACAGATTGCACAGGACAGCGTCCAGGTGGGTTTTGAATGTCTCCAGAGTGGGAGACTCCACCACCTCTCTGGGCAGCCTGTGCCAGTGCTCCACTACCCTCAAGGTAAAGAAGTTCCTCCTCATGTTAAGATGGAACTTCCTATGTTCAAGCTTGTGCCCATTACCCCTCGTCCTATCACTGGGCACCACTGAAAAAAGACTGCTCCCATCCCCCTGACATTCTCCCTTTAAGTATTTGTAAGTATTTGACAGTGATAAAAGGTATGGTGAAAGGTTGGGTATGTCTCCACAGGATGATGAAACCCAAGGTCTTGTGTTTGGCTTATTCCTCCATTGTCAGCCAACTCCTGAAAGGGCCCACAAGCTTTAACTGATCTCCTTTAGTGGCTGACAGTTTGCTGTTGTAGCGAACTACTGGAGTCACACTCGTTTGGTTCCGTTGCCATCTTATACTTATATGGAGAGATGGGGAGATTTCAGATTTAAGTAGATATTTACTCAATACCCCAACAAGTCACGCCATCACTTCACAGTATTACAATTCAGAATTAAATTACCTTAATTTGGCCTGATGGTGCATATTATTCAGCTTATGAATCCATCTAAAAAAGTGGAAATTGAGTTCGCAGTGTTTTGGCTTGTGAACTGTTGAATAGAGCGTTGAATGCCTGTGCATTAACATTAAAGTGCCAGATACAGAGACAACAAAAATTTCCTTAATGAAGCCAATAATTCTGTCTGTTAGCTCTGGAATTTGGAGTTTATTTAGTATACACTAAGTAAATGATGGGACCATGCATTTTAAAGGGTGGTGGAGAGTAGAATTAATGTAAACTTTCTGTCCCATATGTGAGGCAAGAAAGAGAAGAGAATTGCTCAGGCAGCTCTTCTGGCTTTTCTCAACTTTTGAGGTCTTGAACTATGAACCTTAATGAAATTATCTACTATGTTTTCTATATAAATAGTTCAGATAAAAGACAGAAAATTATTTTTCTCAGTATGCTGCTGTTCAAGAGGGAAAACACAAAGGATTTTACTCACTGGTAGAAGTTGTCTATGATTATTTTAGTGATTATGTTTTACATTTTCAAGAAAGTAAAATTGCTAGTGGAACTTACCACTTTGGGAGTAAGGACTCTTAAATTTTGAATTAATATGATACATAGAAAATGTTTTTAATTTTTAGTATTTTTTTTTGCTAGTGATTTCTTACCGCAGTGATATAAAAAAGTATCACCTAAGCCTTTCTCTTTTTAATTGCTGATCAGAAATTAAAACCAAATCACAGTAAGAAACCACTTGTGCTTCTGATGAACACAGGGGACATCTTGGGGGTTGGAAGCATTTTTTCTGTTACAATGAAACAGTTTTGTGAAACTTGTCTCTGAGGAATGGAATTGTTTCATGCCACTTTCCCCCTTGGTTTTGGAGGTTCTTTTGAGCTCCAAAGAAAGCTTTTCCTGTATCTAGTGATGTCCATGCCTTGGATTTTTTTTATATGTAAGAATATATGAATTTTTGCTATGGCTGCTCGCTCAGTTGAGACACTACCCATCTGCTTATTTGATAAAACTTCGTTGGGCAGCCCTTAAGGCTGTGCAGGGCATATAGACAGAAAGAGCTTTGCTTGGTCGAGCTTTGTTTCTATAGGAAGTAACGCTAAACCAAATTATAGTCTTTGAATGTGAGTTTAAGTCTGAACTTCTGAGAAGTGACTAGGGAACTCAGTTTCTTGAGTAGTAGCCTGTATTTTGTGTGACATAATATATTATAATATTTTATCTAGTTGTTATTATTTCAAGGACTGGAAAGTCCTTGATTGACTAAAATTAATTATTACTTAAATGTAGCCAGTGCCTTTTTCTCCCAGGTAATTCATATTTCACTGAACATCTGTTTATCTTTCAATGTCTTGTACTGAATGGGTGCATATACTTTCATATTATATGTAGGTTATGTTTGTGTTAATAGTGTGCATTTCTAGTTAAACAATTTGTTATTACTTTAGAAAGATGTCACTGTCTAATAAAAAAATAGAATGAATGAAATCTGTGAATTTGACAAAAATGAAATTTCTTTGACGTTGCACACCTGGGGAATGAGGATAATGTCAGTTGTCGGTGTTTGCATTGTATTGGAATTTTTCACTATTAGAAATAAAAGGTGCTAACTGATTTAATGTACATAAAAAAGCAAAGAGTTTCTGCAGGTTTGAAACTAATTAAATCTTTGCATTGTATGGTAACTGAATGCCTCAATACGAGGCAAGTATTATGCAGTATTGAAGTTAAACCTTTTTGTATGGTCTTGAGGAGAATGGTGGGATCTTTGTGGCTTCTGTGTAGAAAATACATTGTATTTCTGATAATTTAGTGAAGAAATTTCCAAACCAGAGGCCAGTCCCTTCCTCTCTGTGATTTGGAGGAATGTCCTTATTAACTGCCTCTTCCTCCTTGGCATACTTAAAGATTTCTCTCCATGTGTAAGTACTGTACAGATGCTGTGGGAAAGATCTTTCCTCTTTTATTTCTGTTTAATCAAGACACTGCTCTCTTTCCCATAAATAGGTCTGCTAAATTCTTCCATTTATGTAGAGGGTTAACTGCATTATAAAGGATTGCTGCATCTTAGCTTAAATTGAGAGGATAGAATGTGTTATCTTCTACTGAAAGAAAGCTTTTATTGTTATTGAAAATGGCACAGTAGAGGTGAAGAGAGATGATAGCTGCAAAGAACTTGAAGATCCTACCTGGTCAGACGTATTTAAAGGGTAATTCAGCCCCAGTCAGAAACTAAAATAGCTGAAGTTAATTTGAAGCTACAGGTGCAACCATCATCAGTCGTGAGGTCCAAGGCAGAATGGGAGGTACAAGAGCGGTATAAGACCGCAGTGTATTGCCATTCATGCAGACCTTCTAGGGAAGCTGGAAAATGAGTCTTACTTCAAGCACAGGTCCTCCAATTGTAGAACGTGAACATGTGTGTTACGGTGGAAAAGGGAAATTCTTTTTTCCTCTGTAGTGAATTTTCAAACCAGTCTCTATTTTAAAAGCTTGTTTCAGCTGCTTTTGTTGAAGCTTGTATATGTGTTAGACAAATCTGCATAGAATATATTGATCTCTTAGAGTTTAACATTTCTTTTGTTACTAGTGGAATAGATTAGATAACTACTTTTGGATTATTGCTTGGGTAAGAATGTGTGCTTAATTAACAAGTTTTTGGGGTATTTTTACAAAGGTGGTGTTTTTTCCTTCTCTGGACATTTTTATAGTAATTGCACTACCTTGAAGTAATTTCTGCAGGTTTTTTTTTCCTCCTGGTTTTTGCATATCTTTGATTCTAGGTGAATGTTATTTGTAGGAACAAAGACCAATTCAGTATGTTTCTGGTTGTCTGTCAGATAAGCATAAACAGAAGTGGGAAGGTGAGCAGTTTACAACTTACTGGTCAAGATACCAGTTTTACAAATATGCGCTATGAAGCCACCTGTTGGCTAGATGGTGTGGTTACTGAAGTGTTTAAAATACAAGTTAAATCTAACTTTCATTTTTCTATGGATGAGACTTTATAGTTCTCCTGATGTGTTGCTTAGGTTTTTCATTTCTGCTCCTCAAGAAGAGAGTATCCCATGTTGCACCTTAAGGAAAGGATAGTTATTGTTATCAGTCATACTTCTTGCTTGGTGCTGTAGTGTGTAAATGCTAGTTCCTCTCTTTTCATCTTCGCATCAGAAGAATTGGACAGGCAGAAGCAAGTATGATTCTTATAACAAATTAACAGATCATAATTTAGGGAGGATGGCAACATAAAAAAAAAAAAAAAAAAAAAGAAGGGTTTATACCAGCAAGTAGTGTAGTGATCCGATGTAAACCTTTAATTGTCAGCAGAAATATGGTATGAGGCTTTTGTTTCTGTTACTTTTCCTATATTTTCCTCCTTCCCCTCATAGTGTCTTCCTTTCCTTTCTGCATCTTTCCTGGATGCAGACAAGCACGTACATGTGCTAACTGTGTTTCTGTATTCCCCGTTCCGTACATGCCTCGTGTACATCTGTTCTGATAGCACTGTAGGAAACATCATTTATGGTACTCGTTTTGTGTCTCCTCATGAAAATATCTGTCGGCAGCAGGCCCTTTTCAGCTGGCTTTGTTCATGTTTTGGAGGTTGCACGCAGTGACAGTGTTTCTCTGCTTGCTGTAGAAATACTAGCCTGAAGTAGCCCAACATAAACTTTGAAAGCGAAACCAACATCAGTACAAGTCAGTATGAAGTGGTAATATTCAGCTGGTGAATGTCTGCTAAGTGTTTTCTCTCCTTTTTTGGGAAGGGCTGGAAAACTCTTTCTCACAATTATGTTATTTAGTCATTAATATTAAAAGAATGGTCAGATTATTGCTGACCACAAAAATCACTTGGAGAGAATGGTCTGGCTTATTATTTCTGTCTTTCTGGCGTATGCTTTAAATGGATGGACAGCATTACGTTTTGAAATGCATTGGGATTTCAAACAGGCTGCATTTAGAATTGGGTTTTGGTGCCTGCATCTGTACGATTAGATAAGTTATGTTGTTTTCAACATGTATCCCAGGATTTAGGCATTTGTATGTACTTCTCCATAAAAAGGAAGTACAGAAATGAAAATTTTCTGGGTTTACTGGTTGTCTTACCCATTCTTTCTTTTGTTTTCACAATATTAATTTCACACACTCTTTTGTTGTTCTCAAATAAGTAGGCACAGAATCTGTTCCTTTCCAAAGGCGGTTTATTACTGTAAATTGCATACTGGTTTCTGCAGGTAACTTTACAAAAATATTATAGCAAATTTTTTTTAAAGTACTCCTTTTTACGGAATATGATGTTGATCCTTACTGCTAAATGAGAAGTTGGTTTGTAGAGCATTGCAGTCTTGCAACGTTACTCAGACTCTTACTGTATTAAGGTTTAAGAGGATTACATAAATGTCTTAGATAAGCGTAAAGTCCTCCTTGTTATCATGCCGAGGGTACCACTATAGCTTACAACTGAGGAGAAACATTTTGGTGTATCCACCTTTTGTCAGGATGAAGCGGGATGGTCCCTTACTCAGAAAGGAATTCTCATACATCACCTCCCAGGAAATCTAACCTTTGCTTATGAAGCTAAACTTAATTTTTGCTGACAGGGAGCCTACCGCAAGGCTGGCTGCTGCAGTCTTGTAAAATGGCAAGAAATGAAAACTGAGCCTGACTGAGCATTATTCTCATTCTTCATCTGTGTGAAAAAGGAAAACAAAGGTTTATTTGCACTCGGTGGATGTGATTTCCTGCAGTGAAACACATGCACGCAGACTACACACATAAGGTTTCTTTAGTGACTTCTTTCATTCCATTCAGCAAAAATAATTTGCTTCTTTCAGTGCCTTGGCATATATTGATCTGCTGGATTATTTTTGTTTGCTCGTTTTCCCCTCGCTGTTAGTTCATCAAGTCCAAGTTGTGGCTTTCTTTTTTCCTGTAGTTTTTCAGCATGCTTGAAAAGTTTTGTTAGCTGTATACTTTGTTATCAGATTTCTGTTTAAAGTGATGAAAGGTAGTACTTGTGCCAGTCTTTCAGTAAATGTATAAAAAGTACAGTCTGCTTTGTTCCCTGTTTGGGTGTTGATTCCTAGAGACGTAGCAGGAGTGGCTGAAGCAGTTACTGTTCTGGCTGTCATCCACCCAGCTCCCCCAGAGCTTCCTACTCCAGCAGCAGTACTGGTCTCTTGATGCTGCGTGTGTGTGTTCTTGAGCTGACACCAGCTGATTTCAACTGGTGCTGATTTCAGTTTAACATACCGGGTTACTGTGCCTGTGGTAGCTCGGGAGCAGACGTGCATCCCAATCAGCCGTCCTTGTGTAAGGGAGATGTAAACCTGGGTGAGGACTCTTAGTGTTAGTAACTGTGTTTGGCTGTTGGTGTGATGAGATTATTGTAGTTACAAGGCTGTATGTACACAGATTAACTGTAATACAAAGATGCCATTTAACACTCTTCAGTTACTCCCCAGAGGAAAACTACCAATCAGATAGAAATACTCTGTCCCGCAACCAAATATGGGAAAGAAGAACAGGACTTACTGCAGGCAGCCATGGATTAAGTAGTGTTTAAAATAAATAAATAAAAAGTCAGGGAAATCCAGATGTTAAGGGACATCCTTTTTCAACAGCAGGCCAGAGGTGAGCAGTAAAAGTATTCGGTCTTCTTCAATGGTTCTGTTCCTGGCTTTGCATGCAGTTATTTGCACTAATGGTGGTGAAGAAAAATCCCTTTATGTCAAGTTTTCGTTATTATATTATGCCGCTTTTCTGTTTATTACCAAAGGCATACCTTGTTAATTCTCTGCTAAAGATTGCTAATAGCGATTAGGATTACTCTGTATAGTATTAGAACATCAATGCCCATGGACTGTTTTCCCTTTAAGCTTTGTAAAAGGAGGGAAACAAAATTAAGCTTTGTAAAAGGAGGGGAAAAAAATAAAGTAGGAGAAATGACATGACTTACTGTTGCTTTTTTTTTTGTTTGTTTTAAATTGTAATCTGTGTAATACCTGCTAAATTATATTGCTCTCTAGACAGTATTTCCTCAGCTGTTCAAATCTTTGAGGGTGGAAGTTTACATTTGTGGTGAATAATAGCTACTTGGTCTCCAGGTCTTTGACTAGTTAGATTAGAAATAGGAGGCTTTAATTACTCTTGAATTGTTAAGAGGACAAAGTACTGTCATATGAGTTTCTTTCTTTTTTTTTTTTTTAAAAAAAAAAACTTGTTCCAATTTTGTATGAAGGTGTGCATCTGAGCTTTTCCACACTTACTAGAAAAGCAGGTATACAGGAGAGGGTGGGCTTTTATAAATTAGCAGTCTTAAATTGAAACAATGTTCATCCATTACCAAGCAAGCCACTACTAAAGACATCTACCTGTTTTGTTGTTTTCAAGATACAGGAGCATGCAATGGAATTTAAATTGCTTCATTTAAAGACGCTTCATATTACAGAGTAATAGGATATAGGAATTTACTTGAAGTTCAGGGAAGGGAAAAACCTCATCATCTTCAGTATCTTCAGTATGCTAATGGCGTGTATAGTGAGAAAGCTGAAAGCTGCCATGTAGTGTGTATGTTCTATCAGAAACTGATGGTGTTTGAAATAGGTATTTAATCTTTCTTTACTTAATGAGTATTTTATGTGTAGTTTCTGTGCTTATATACACTGAAACTACAAGTACATAGAAGGAAATATCTTGATTCAATATTTTTTGTTACTTATTAGAAGAAATAACTTCTAGTGATACAGATTTTATTATTAGAGTAAAATTAACGTGAACAGGTATGGAGAACAACTTCTTAGTAATTTACATGAATAAGTTTAGGAATTCTGGAATAAATTTAGATACTTAAGAATTTCCAAAATATTACACTTGAAATCCATCTTATCTTAAGATGCTTGTTGTTGAAATACCCTTCCCAGTAATGCACGTATGTATTTCAGTGAGGGTTTGGGGACAGCAGGGGAGCAACACCTCATACTTCCGCAGATAATTAGACTAGACTTCATTAACTGACTGTAATGAAAACCTGGTGCTTGTCATGCCCCAGGAATGCAGAAACTTTTTTCAGTTTCAAGGTATTTTTAGTTATTTTCTTAATGTAAATAATTATGTTTGAAGTTTATGTGCTGTGATTCCATGGAAGAAAAACACTCTGTAGTACAACATTTGCAGTTAATTCTAGCTTTTACATTTTCTTTATAAGCTGAATGTTCTCTTCTCAACAGTAGAAATAGTTAACAAATCTGTAGTATGGCATTGAAGTTGGAAATTAAGTTTCTAGATATTTTCAAACATGAATTTTTATTAAAAATGAATCTAAAATACTAAGTTTAAAAATTGCAAGCTGTCTTAATATTTAAAGTCATAGAATTGTAGAATAATTGAGTTTGAAAAGGACCCCAGGATGTCTCAAATCCAACCTGCTCTGAGCCCTGAGATCAGACAAGGTTTCTTCGGGCCTTATGTTGTTGGGCCTTAGAAACCTACAAGGATGGAGACTACAAAACTTCTCTGAGGAACATCTTCTACTGCCCGACTGCCATCATGGTGAAAAAGCTTTTTCTTTTTGTCAAGTTGGAACTCCTAAATCTCCAGATACATGTTTTTCACAATTGTTCCTCGACTGTGTATGTTATTCTCTTCAGTTTAGCTCCATGCACACTTGTGTCAAATGTTGTGAAGCAAGGTCTGCTTAACTTGAAGTTGTAAATAATTTAAGTCTTACTATGATTCAGTATGAGAATGAAGATTTTATTTTTCAAATGGATAGCCAGACTTCTCAGAAATAATGCAGCTCTGGGTTCAAAGAAATCAAGTTTAATGCTTCACTGTTTCACTTTATGGAAATGAGTGAGCAGATTAACAGTTATTTTAGGAAAGGCTAAGTTATCTGAAGCAGCATTGATTAATAGTTCCAAGGCATTTTTGTGATGGTATTTTTATTAAAAAATTTTAAAAGCCAATTCTTTATTCAACCATGAGTTGTATTTTACCCTGTTTGCAGTATGATTGTTTCTGTCCCAACTCCTGAAAGTTAATGCTGTTTTATTTCTGTAGTAGTGTATTGTGGGAACATTGTTGATAGTATTTGTCTCTGGTAATTAGTGTACCTAACCTAAAAGTGTGAAAAAGATAAGAAATTAATAAAGGCCATATAAAATAATAAAATGTTTTGTTGGTGTACTTTTGCAAATACTGCATTGAGATAGCTATGTGATTATAGTCCATTGAAACCATTTTGTAGCATCAAACTGAAACTGATCTGACGTATTGAATGTTCAAATTAGATTTGCACAAACTTTTTTTTTTAAGCTGTCATGGTTTTCAATAAATGGGTGTTGGCCACTGTAATAACAATTAACGTATGACTGCATGACCTGCTCTTCAGGTTTCTGAGAAGCAGCCTGTAAAGTATTAGCTTTAAATCTCTTCACTAATAATTTCACGTTTGTATGTGATTAATACATGTTTTTCTTCACTTCAACATGAGGTGCGCAAGTTTAGTTTTGATTATTTTTCATAAACACAAAGGGGACCATGTTGTTTGCTGGGTAGTAATCTAGTAGTCCAGGTAATTTTTGTCGGGAGGTCTGTGTTTTGTCAACCTGTGTAATTTTAAAGATTCCAAGGCGTAGAATTTGTGATGGAAGTTTGTAAGTCAGAATTGTGTTCTGACTCTTTATTCTATAGTGTATTAACATCTCATTCTGTTTCTGGATCTGATTAATCTCCTGTTTTCAGTCTGTATGTTCCAGGTATTTCTGGTACATAGCCACCAGGCTTTGGGAGTACATTGGCATAATTCAGAGTCTGTTTATAGTCGCAAATACCTGCCAGCAGAATTTCTAGAGGTGTCTGTAGTTAGGCTGTCTAAATTAGCTGTTCAGCAGATGGCACTGGAAGAGCACATCAGTGGGAGACTTCGGTGATGCCATAATTAGTACAAAATACTAGCGAAGCTGTTGCAGTGCTGAGGGTTGTGAAGAAGTTGAGTGGTTAATTTTAATGTATTCCAGGAAGGGGCGCATGCTGGGCGCTTAGGTTTCAGCTCTTCTAGATGTAGACAGTAGAAAAAATTCTACACTTGCAAGTGTACGAGCATACCATATATTGAGGGCTGATTACATGGCGCTTTTAAACACATTAATACACAATGGGGAATTACTTGTATTTTTTAAGTATGTGCAAAGAAAGAAGAGTATCTGGATCAATTAGGGTATTTGACTTCAGGGTATATTTGCTTTCTCCTGTCTTGGATAAAATATGTGTAAGAGATGTCATAAAGTAGGGTGGTTCTTATATGGAAGATTTGTTTAGGCTCTTGCTGTCATCTGTAGGTGTGCTCAGTTTACTTGAGAGAGCTTTGACCCGGACTGTTCATTCAGTAGATTTTACTGTCTTTTCCTGGATGAATGAGCTGGACTTCTGGATATATGCGTGTTATTTACGTGGTTTATGTTTGCACTTCAAACTTTCATTATTTCTTTATATGAAACGTTACAATGATAGAAGTGATGAGTTGTGCATTTGGACAATTATGCCGTTTGCTTGATAAAGATATTGGCTGCTAAGGTAGGCTGACAGGTATAAAACACTTTTTTCCCTCAAGCAGGCTCAGTAGTCACTCTGAAAGTACAAAATTTTGACTTCTCTGTATGCTGCCATAGAGATTTATCTGTTGAGATTATTTTTAGATTTTGGATTTTCATTTGTAAAAAAACCCCACATTTTGATACAGAAAAACTAGTATGCGGTAAAATCCTATTCTTTCAAGTGACTTGCTGAGTCTTTTAGTTATGGAGAATCTGAAGAAACATAGTTTCTTCAAACAAATTTTAGGTAACGTTCTTTTGAAACACACAAGTAAAAAAATAGTGGTGAACTAGACAGTTTGGAGCTCTTTACATGTTCTCTCCCCAGGCAGCAATGTGATAATGTTCTTTTATTTTTCTCTGTAGCTTAGAAGGGAGATTTTATTTCATACTTGCTTTTTTAGGGTTAGGAATTGCAAACAGTATAATGTACTTCCCACAGGGACGGGGAAAGGTATCTGGTGAAGTGGAAATAGTATCAGCTTGTGGATGTCAGTCGGAAGCAGTTGGATTTCTCAAGTGGGGTTAATGTGAGGGTTCCCAGGCTTCTGGTACTACACACACAAAGGCACAGTTAAATTTATCAGATGAGCAAAAACTCTGAATTTTTCAGTTTAGGAGCAGCGTATTATCCTGAAGTTACGTTTGTCACTCATTTTGTAGGTTCATTTAGTTACATATGATGAAAAGAGTGCTGTAAATTGGTAAGATGGCAAAGTCCAAATGGTTTAGGAATAGCAGTCCAACAAGGCATTTTGAATCTACTTCTAACTGACATGTAACTTTCCCTTTATATATATCTATTTTTTTCTTAATTGCTGTACTTTGTCAGCTATTCTGATACGTCAGATTTCAGGCATATAAACCCCACTGAATGTATCTTACTCATGTTTGGTTTTCAGTACTTTACTATTCCCCCATTATTCCAAATGTATGGAGCTCGTATTCAACATCAGTGTTTTAAAACAGGACATTTTATGGTTCAGCATATATCGGTCATAAGAAAAGGAAAATAAAAGTAGCATCTTAACCTTTGCAAATACATACACATATACATACACATACCTCTGTCATCTTCAAATTGTGCAAGTGGAATACAGTTTTTACACTGTGAGAACTCCAGGTACCACAGGAGTCAGGTTAAAAGTGGAAAATAAGCAGTGAACTTCTAATAAAAAAAGTCTTGTTTTTTAAGGTTTTAATATTCATTTATAACGAGTTGGTTCTTAGTATTTTGTTTGCTTAGGAAACAAGGTTTTGGGACATGTTTGTTCTTTGCTGATGGCAAGTAAATCAGTTTAGAGGCAGAAGAGAAGCCTTCTAGCTTCTCCCCTTTGAGAGAAAGGAAAGTGCTGTTTAGTTTGGTAATTAGGAAAAGGAAATAAGAGCTGGAGATACTCTGAAGATGGACTTGGGAAATGTTGGAAGTTATGGCCGAAACAGAACAGGTCTTCGAGGTAGGGTGATGCAGATCGTATAGGGAAATTGAAGACAGGACTAGGAAACAACTCCAAGTAAATCAAGCCTTAGTGCTTCTGCTGTTTATGAGAACAGCGTTCAACCCCACAGCCGCAGGGCTTTGCTTTAAATTTTTCAAGGTATTTTGAAGTTCAGAATCCTTAGATGCCTTGCGTTGTCTTTTAGTTTGCTTCTCCTTATATGCTTTTATGCGATTTTTGAATGGTTATTTAAGAAAATCATATTGTTTAGTTGATAAAACTTACTCCAGTTCATTGTACTATTTTTCTCAGTTGCTTGTATTGTGATACCATAGGAAAAAATTGGGAAGTGCGTCCATAAGGGCTGTTTTACTTTCTCCTCAGTCCCTCGCACTTGGAAGATTTCTTGAAAGATTCTTAGACTCCTCCAGCTTGCCACGCTTAGCCTGGAGCCAGGCTTGCTGCTGCAGTTTGTGCTGTTAACATAACGGGTATCCAGAGTTAAATGGCTACATGTTAAAATGGCTACTACTAACTGCACTACCTACTTCCATGGCAGCAGCAACTTCCCTCTCTTTTTCTTTCCCTTGTTTTTCTCCTCTCTGCAGAGCTGCTTGCTTTGGAAGGTCTCACTGACATTAAAAATAAAAAAAAAAAAAAAAAACAACAAACCAACAACCAACCAACCCCAAAGAAACAAACCCTAAACAAACAAAAAAACCCGAGCTGAAAACTCAAATTTATGGAGGGGGTGGGTACATGATTCTGGAAGATGCCGGGTAGGAGGAGTTGACTGGGACTTGAGCAGATGTGTCCACTTAGTCTTGGCAGAGGAACTGGAAGAAGAAAAGCTCTAACAGTACTAGGCAAGGAAAGCCTGTGATGTGACCTCCTGTATACCTATAAGAGAGTTTGGAAATAGCTTTTCTTTCACAGAAGTTCAGGAGGGGACTTCTATGGCTTGCTCTAAACAGATGTTACTTTGCTGTTAATTTCTCTCTATTTTCTGACTGGAGTTAGTTTTCCTGTCATTTTGTAGTTATTTGTATATTGCTCGACTTTTCTGTGTAAAGAAAGTATGACCTTGTAAGACCATGTTTTTTGGACTAATCACAGTTTAACCTGTATTTAGGAGTCCTGTTGGATAGAATATCTTCTAGTTTTATCTTTTATAGTTATTTTTGTGGGGATATTTTTATGGAGCCTTCTGAAAGAGAGAGGTGTTTCTGTGCTTGAAAATTTTATAGACGTGCATTAAATATATATGCCTATGAGTGTGATGTAATTTGTGTGTATATTTTAAAAATAGCGTGCTAAAAGCAGAAAAAGCTGTGGAAATCTTCAATGCAGATTTAGTAGATTAATTTTTTTGAGCCTGATTTGTTTCCAGATCAGCTCTCTGTATTTACTTTTCTTTGATGCCTGTTACTTAAGTTCTGCAATTTCTGTTTTGTTTGGAGAGGGGGAAACCCTTATGGAAAATTTCAAAAATATTTCTTTTGTGAAGTTAATTGTTTCTTATTTGTTTCCAGGAAATGGCTCTTGAAGTTAAATGAGGCTGGATAAAACACATAAATGAAGCAGAAGCTGCTCTGCATGTGTTAGGGCTATATCACCACAAGCACTGCTGATCAGCCAGACTTGGTGACTTGTCATAATGAAGAAAATTAGTCTCAAAACAATTCGCAAATCCTTTA
>NW_009649293.1:1550094-1552937 GCF_000708025.1 Charadrius vociferus | reverse complement strand
TTTGGAAAAGATGACTCCTTGTTTGGCAGCTGCTATGGTAAAGATTTGGCTAGCTGTGAAGTCAATAGTGAAGATGAAAAAGGAGGCAAAAATAGATCAAAAAGTGAAAGCTTAATGGGTACGTTAAAAAGGAGGCTTTCAGCAAAACAAAAACAGAAAGGCAAAGGCAGCACACCATCTGTAAGCTCTGCAGATGATGACACCTTTTCTTCCTCATCTGCTCCAATAACCTTCAAAGATGTGAGAGCTCAAAGACCTCTGAGATCCACTTCCCTCCGTAATCACCATTACAGTCCAACTCCGTGGCCTCTTCGACCTACAAATTCAGAAGAGACTTGCATCAAAATGGAAGTGAAGGTCAAGGCCTTGGTCCATTCCTCTAATCCAAGCCCAGCACTGAATGGCGTTCGAAAGGACTTCCATGACTTGCAGTCAGACAACGTGTTCCAGGAACAAAACAATGCATTAAAAAATACGGAATCTCAGAACGGGGACTTGCATCTTCATATTGATGAACATGTGCCTGTAGTTATTGGATTAATGCCTCAGGACTACATTCAGTATACTGTGCCTTTAGATGAGGGAATGTATCCTTTGGAAGGATCACGTAGTTACTGTCTGGATAGTTCCTCACCCATGGAAGTTTCAACTGTTTCTTCTCAAGTGGGGGGAAATGCTTTCCATGAAGAAGAGAACCAAGTGGATCAGGATGTAGTCGTTCCACCGGACATCTTTGTGGACCAGACGGTGAATGGTTTGTTAATTGGTACCACAGGAGTCATGTTGCAAAGCCCAAGAGTTAATCACAGTGATGTCCCTCCACTCTCACCTTTGCTACCTCCAATGCAGAATAATCAAATCCAAAGGAACTTCAATGGATTGAATGGCACAGATGCTCACGTGGCTGAAAGTATGCGCTGCCATTTGAATTTTGATCCTAACACTGCCCCTGGAGTTGGAAGAGTTTATGATTCTGTACAGAACAGTGGTCCTATGGTTGTGACAAGTCTCACAGAAGAACTGAAAAAACTTGCAAAACAAGGATGGTACTGGGGCCCCATTACACGTTGGGAGGCAGAGGGAAAATTAGCTAATGTGCCTGATGGCTCGTTTCTTGTTCGAGATAGTTCTGATGATCGTTATCTTTTAAGTTTGAGTTTTCGTTCCCATGGAAAAACTCTTCACACTAGAATTGAACACTCAAATGGTAGGTTTAGCTTTTATGAACAACCAGATGTGGAGGGACATACATCTATAGTTGACTTAATTGAACATTCAATCAGGGACTCTGAAAATGGAGCTTTCTGCTATTCGAGATCCCGACTGCCTGGATCAGCAACTTACCCAGTGAGACTGACAAATCCAGTATCTCGGTTTATGCAGGTGCGTTCTTTACAATACCTGTGTCGTTTTGTAATACGTCAGTACACCAGAATAGACCTGATTCAGAAACTGCCTTTGCCAAACAAAATGAAGGATTATTTACAGGAGAAGCACTACTGAAAGCTTATGGGAATCTTGCATCTTGCACTTTGGGAACAACAACAACAAAAAGAGATTGAATTACAGTTTACAGACTCTCATTATTATCAAAATCTTTTGCTGCCATAAAAATATTTCATTTTTGTGTGTAAAAGAAAAGTAACGCATTTGAATTTATGTTTGTTTGGGGTTTTTTTTGTGTATTTTGGGGGGATTTTTTTTTTTTTGGAAAGAATGATCTCAAGTTTATTTTTAGAAGTGTGAAATAGCTATCTTTTCATCAATGTGCAGATTAATCACAATGTGAATGATCAAATTCTCCTTAATTTCCCCCAAGTCCTTTGCTGCTATCCACTGTGATTTTTATGCATTGAAAGCACATTTCATGTGTATTCAACCATAAGTAAAAGTCAAATGAAACTTGTTGAATGGATTTTTTTTTTTTCCTTTAAAATAGCCTGTTTGAAAAAAATGATCGTGGATAAAAACATATTGGTATTCAAAATTGCAGAATTTACGTCTATGTTAACCACTTCCTAGTGTCCTAATTATAAATTCCTATAGAGATATGCCCTAATGTAGAACTTGCAGACAGAGCTGTGTGATAAGATCATGGTTATGTGGCATATCTTGGGGAAAAAAAAAATAATGCCTTTCTCCTAAGCCTTGTATTGTCTGTACGCTATTTTGTGTTTAAGAAGGTTGGTTCAGCCACCTTCTTGTCTCGGTATTTTGTCCTTCTGAAAATGGCCTTTAAAAAAAAAGAAGTCTGTGAAAGTCGATGAGTAGTATCTGTAAGGAAATTTTGGTATTAATCAGTTAATTTGTTATTAATCAGTTAAAGAAATGAACGCTTACCAGGTCCCCTCTTTCTGTCCTTTTCCCTCCTACCTCCTCTTGGGGGATGGGGCGGGGGTGTGTAAAATTTCCTGGATTTGTAGGAAGACTCTAGGAATTGTTATTGTGGGAACATAAATTGATAAGCCATTTTAGGGATGGGGTAAAACTTCTGATAGGATGATTTCTACAATATCTATTCAAACTACTTGAAATTTCATAATTTTCTGCATTTTTTTCACTTCAGTAATGCAGTAATACACTAATGTCCTTTGAATTGTTTTCCTCTTTTTTGGATATCCTTTGGGGAGGAAGGAACAGGACTGAGCATTTTGGATGGAAGATGCTTAAAATGCATCTCTAAAGCTCTATTCTCATAGTCTGCCAAATTATGGGGAAAAGAGGTTTGAATATACATTGACCACAGAAAATGTTTCAGTTTACTGTCATGAAATACATTTTGACATATGAAATATTGAATCAATTAAGTAAATGTTCGTATCTGTCAAAGATTCTGGCATTTG
>NW_009649293.1:1544152-1550040 GCF_000708025.1 Charadrius vociferus | reverse complement strand
AGTGGGGAGTATAAATTCTACACCGTAATATTTTCATCATGCAAGGTTAATCCATGGCATTTTCCTGGTTTGTTTCAGATGTTTTTCCCCCATGATTCCATCATTTTTATGAGTTATTTGTTAAAGGGATCGTGGTTGGCTTGGGAGGGAGGCTTGCTTTGCCTGCCTTTGCCCCCCTCTTTTATATTTTAGAATGTCATCTTCCCCATCTCTGGTAGGGGATGATAGTAAACATCAGCTTCGAAAAGGCTGTTCATCTTTGATACAGCTTTCTTGTTTAGGTCATTTTCTTGTTTAATCTAGCCTTTTGTCCCCTGAAATGAGTCTTTAGTAATGAATACAGTATTGCTGCAAGGTGGTGCAATAGCACTACATCTTGGGTTGCCTGAATTGATAGACTAAATTTATATTTTTTTAATTTATTTTTTGACCATAATGTTTAACTAAAAAATAATAAAAAAAAGAAAATCAAAGGTAGATAAAAGCTGCCTTTGCTTTTAAGGGAGAGAGAATAAGCATTCTTCTTTAGTCTAATAAAGTTTTAAACTTAAAAAAAAACTAGAGCAGTCTATGTGCGTAATTTGTTGGCTCTGCCATTGAGATATATGTATGCAAGGGTGAATTCTGTTTTCCTTTTTTCCTCTACTGACTTCCCCCCCAGACCCCCCTGAATCAGGATCACTAACTTTATTCAAAAAGGCACAATAACCTATTGTATGGTACAGTGTTCTGATTCTGTCTGTGGGGAGGAAAAAGAAAATAATTTTTATGGATTTCAGATGCATACTTTTGGAAGAAAACCTCTGGCATTTTCTTCACTTTAAAAATTCTTTCCCCGTACAAGCTAGAGGGCCTATGCATTCTACAGAATCTTTGAAAGATTATAGTATATTAAATATTTTCTTTGCCATTTAATACCACTATTGAATGCATTAAACATATGTTTATACTATGCCACATGCATTAATTTAGCAGTCATTGCAGTGAAACTTAAATAGTTGAAGCTGTAATATCCTGGTCTTATTGCTGAATTGAAAAACATGCAAGAACACACTTGCTAAATTTCTTGCCCATGCCTGTATAAATTTCAGTTTGTTCAATCATATGTGTTGATGCTTTTTTTTTTTTCGCTTTTTTTTTTTTTCCCCCCAAACTTTGGTTCAGCTCTCCAGTTTTTGAATTGCCTTCCTTGCTGTGTTCTTCATCTGCAAACTTAATCAGGTCATTGACTTTGTCATTTCCCCCCGCGCAGAAAGCTTCCACAAAAGGAACACTGTGAAGTGGTTGAGGCCTAGGATGTGAGACCTGTATAGCACTTTGTTTCTAGATAAAAAATGGTGGCGATATTTCTACTAAGCTCAAAATACTTTAAAACAGTAGTAAGTAGACACAAATAATTATTTTTACAGGTTTCGTTAATCAGAACCTCACAGTATTTTTTCATGCTGAGGTAACTGGCCCGCCACGAGAAGGAACCCAGAAAATTGACTTTGAAAACATTAAAGATACTTACAATTTCTTCTAATAAAGATTAATATAAAAGAAACGCAGTAACTTTTAGTTATGAGACAATTTAGAAGTATTTGGAGTAACCACAACAAATGTGTTGACTTCTGCTTCTTGAAAATTAGAGGAACAAAGTGTCCTTGACAAATAAAAGGAAAATGATTGAGGATATTTTGGGGACCTTTGGAAGTAGATACACTAGGAATAAAAGCTAACTGACTATGATCCTTATAGAGTAGAAATATGGCTATTTATTCAGCACAACAGTTTAAGGGTTCAAAAGGTATGCATTTATGTAACTGGATTGTGGAAAATGTTTTTTGAAAATGAAGCTTTGAAACAAAAGTCCTTTTTTGAGCATCTGAAATGATTGACTTTATTGATAACGTTGTCTGTTTTACCAATTAGAAGAGTAAACCAACACCTTATATTTGGAAATATAAAACTAAATTTGCACAGTTTTCTGTGTGTGTTGGGTTTTTTTTGTTTTGTTTTGTTATAAACAACTGAAAGTGATTTGTATTCTTTGATCTATTTGAAGGATATAGCACTTATCCTGCCATTGACATAGTGAATGCCACCTTTTTATATCAAAATGTTTTTCTGTCAAAAGGATCAGAAATGTAATTATTAATTAAACCCTTTGTTCTCAGATGAGCTGACTTTACATTTTGTTAACGCCAGTTTCTTTCTGTGAATATTGATTGCAGGGCTAAGTGAAATCTGTGCAGTTTTTGTTTTGATGCATTTCATCTATGTGAATACTGGAATTATAAGTTTTAAACAGCATACCAGCAATGTATGGGCTATGATTCTGATGAGAAGTATTTCTCTGTTACTGAACTTTCAAATTCTGAGCTAAGGTATGGATAAATTAATGATTGTCAATTTAATATCTTAAAATCTTTTTACGACTGCAAAGAATAAAAATTACAGGCATTCTTTATAAACAAAATACGGGCTAGATGGTAGCTCATAATATGGGAAATATGGCATTGTATCTGGAAAGTGTTCTAAATTCTACACAGATAATGAAAAATTCTTAAAGAATTTTGTATAACTACAAAATTGTTGGGTTAAAGAATTTTTATAGTGATGATGGAGTGCCATGAAGTTAATACTTGCAATCCAGATTGCTGTAGTTTACACTTTTCTCTGTTTCAGACCTGGTGTGCACTATTTGTACTAAGCACGCCACAGAGTGAATTATCCAAAGTCCATTGATTTTAATGTGTTTTGGTTTGTAAATGAAATTATAGTAATTTCTTGCACATTTTTGAAAAATAATTGTATAAGGATTTATGTATCTGCTTCTGGATACAGTGTGTAAATAAAAATTTCATTCACAAGATGGTTTGTGGCGTGTTCTATATCTTACAGACATTCTAAAACAAAAAAAATGAAAGACATTGGAAAATTCGGGCATCTGACAAATGTTTAAATTTTAAGGGTTCCAGTTTAAACTATTCTATATTTTTTTAACCCTTGCTAGTTGACTTATCAAAACATTTCTATGAACCGATTATATTAATTCCTGCTTTTCAAAAGCAGAAGAAAAATTGCCAGAACATAACTAGGATATGATTTTTAAAAGGTTTGCATACTTAACATAAGCAACTTTTTAATAGTTTTTGTTGTTTTCTTTCTTATAAAAGTTACAGAATTTTTAACAAAAGTCTCCATTTCATCCAGAAGTCTGCCAAAGGTAATATACCACCTCTTGGCTTCCAAGCAACCAAATAGGTCTTATTTACTGCTAAGGTAAAAAATTATATAAGGTGTTGATCTTCATATACTCACTTGATGCTGTCCTAGAGTCACTTTCAAAAGGGAGTGGCATTTTAAACCCTGCAAAATCACAAAAATAATCCAGAAAATCAAGGATAAACAATTTCTGTGTTACAAAAGATATGCATGATTGTTCACATGCTTTTGTGTAGGATGTGACTTACAAATGTACGACTCAAATTCAAGAAAATACCACCTGCTGCTTAGGTCTTGGTTAGAACTGGGTTTGGTGTTTCGTGGGTTTTTTTTGTTTGTTTGTTTGTGGGTTTTTGTTTATTTGGTTTGGGTTTGGTTGGTTGGTTTTTTTTTTTTTAACAAACAAGTGAAAAACCCCAGCCTTGGTAGTGAGTAATTAGTGTTCATATTGTCCTCAGCTGATACGTACTTTTCTATGTATTCTGTAACTTAATTCCTAAAACAGTAACCAGAAATAATTCACAGACTTTGCCATTTAAGAGGAAGCCCCCTTCTGCTTCCTACTGCTGGGGCTGCTATTGCACGCTCAGTATGGCCGGTGTTCCACAGGGGATCCTGATGGGATTTTGTTGTTAAGTCTGCATGATGCTCTTCTCTACATTCATTCTATTCACTTCAGAAAGTTTGGCAAGAAATAAACTTATCTTCAAATGTTTTGTTGGTAAGTGGTGAAAGGTGAGTAAAAGTTAATTTTAGAGCTGCCTGCCGTGATCCAGGCAGGGCTGAAATGTTTATAATCAAGATGCCTGTGATCCTAATTATTTCTACATTGCATTCAATCAACTTCATAGCTGTGAGAGTGGAAGAGAAACGCTGAGACACTGCCAGATACAGAAAGCTTACTGTATGTCTGATAACGTAACCGTTGTACCGAGACCCAAAGCAGGGCTTGAGGGTGGGGAGGTGAACGAAGTCATCCTCTGCAATTAAGGGGAGACCTCAGAGATTACAAACCTGCAAGATCAAGTAGAAATACTTAATATTTAGGAAACAATGTTCGATCACTTCCCTCCAGCACATACAATTTGCTTGCAGTCTGTGCTTTTGTTTCCTTTTCAAATGCTAAGGTTCAGCCGAGCATTTTAGCATCCCTTGCGGCATTAGTATGCACATCTTTGACTTTTCTGGTAAGGTAATACGTACTCTTTCCTGTTAAAGCCATGTAAAGTAGGAATAGGATATTGTAGGGAGTAGAGACGACGGTGATTTGTTTTTGAGGAATGGCTCAGAAATAGGAGGTGTTCTGCCTCCTGAGACAGGAGCCTGAGTCTCTCAGGCCAACTTTCCATGCTGTCAGAAGCCGTCACGAAAGAGGCTAAAAAAAAGAAAGGAATGTGTCCTTGCATAGAATGAGGAAGGAAAGATAAACAAAGTGTGTTTCAGTTTCGGTGGGTGAGAATGAGTAAGTTTGGATGCACCCAGAGGAAGGATGCCTGATGGAGTCTGGACCACGCCTGACAGTGGCAGCTCAAGTGCTGTTTGCGTAATTATGTGTTGTGGAGGGAAGAATCAACGTACCGTGAAAGGAAGAGGAGCTGTAGCAAAGCTCATGCAAGTTTTGTAAAACTTAGGAGCAACTGTGTCCGATGTTAAAAGTGTCTTATGTCTTTGTTCTTCAAAATGTCTCATTTTCTTTCATTTCTAAAACTCTTTAGCTGCAGTTCCAGTTTTCACAGCCCTGTGGTGAGGCATCGTGTTCTCTTCAGCTGAGCCTGCTGCAGTAAGAAGGGCAGTTTTTTAAAAGCAACCCCTGTCAATTACAGCTGTTTAAATAGGAAATATCACTTAAATAGATGGAAGAAGTAATTCAAATATATTTTCCAGAATTCTTCCTTAAATAGCTACGGCATCTGTCATCATGTGATCAAGATTGTACCTATTTCTTGATGATACGTGCTGTCTATTCAGTTAAACACCTTTCCTATTTCTTAATGACACGTGTTGTCTATTCAGTTAAACACCTTTCAACTAAGCAAGAAAGAAAAACACCTCTCGAATTTCTCAGGCTGCCACTGGGATGCTTCTGTGTTTGACCACGTCGCATCAGCCAAGGGGGTATCTGAGCTGAAGAGGTTTTTGGCAGTGTTGCTTTCCCACAGCCTGCATTCAACACGGCAGCTCTGCCCCAGCCCTCTGCTCCCGTCAGCAGACAGCAGCTGTCTGGTTCAGTTTCGGGTTGGAGTTTTTTTGGATTGTCAAAAGGTTTTCTGTGTCTGTTGCTGCAAACTTGGGGTTTCCACTGAAAAGCGTACTTTGTATTTTCTTTCAGAGCACCTTTCTTCCCTGGTTGTCTGCCCTGTATCACTCCAAGAAGAAAATAAATGACCCTGTGTATGTTCTAACTTTCCTCAAACCTGATCTTGTCTGAAACAAAACTTGCTGGTTTAAACAGTCCCATTGTGAACTAATGGAAAAGTTACCAGAATTGATTTGTGCAAATTGTGTTTTCCATCAGTCTTATGATGCTGAAACCTCTAAAAGACTTGATTGTGCAACAGCTTCTAAGATACTCTATAGTTCTCGTGAGTGTAGAGTTAAGCTTGGAAAATATTTAGATTGGAAAAGCTAAAGTTTGTGAAATTCATCATTATCTTTTTCTATATGGTTTGAACTTCTGC
>NW_009649293.1:1500503-1544117 GCF_000708025.1 Charadrius vociferus | reverse complement strand
CCTCCTGTCGCCATGAAAACTTCTGCTTAGCTCTGCCAAATGGAGAAGGTATTAGGGAAATTCCCAAATCCCAGACAGAAGAACGTTCCCGTTGTTCCTGAAAAAGAGGGGTTGGTGCTCAGGCTAGGTGCCATGGCAGGCGCAGCTCCTGGTGTGTGTTCTTCCCACGTTGAGAGAGTCCAGAGGCGATGCGACCTCTCATAGGTGAGTTCCTTTTTAATTTTTGACTTCTTTTTCAGATCTTGTCGCTAACGTTAGTATCCTGCTGGTTGGCAATGTTCTGAGAAACGCCTGTCTTTCTAGACTGTAGAGAAGGTGAAAGATACCAAAGTGCAGGTCCATGGCAGACTTGCTCCTCTTTGTCACTTATCTGTGACAATCAATGACCACTTCCAAATTTTCTGGCTTCCCCTTACGTTTTCTTTCTCTTCACGGATTTTTTCAGCTTCAGTGGATAAATCCAAACCTCAGAAGTGATAGAAGGACAGAAATGGTTGCTAACTCTGTATTTTCAGTAGGAATTTTTTTTGTCTGATCACAGGCTGTTACATGCTATTTAATATTGACATCGTTAACATCTTCACACCAGTTAGATGTTAGGAAGCGTTCATCAAAGAATCATTTTAGTTGTGAGCTAATTAACTACTCGTGTGGGTTAACATAATGCTGAAAGTGAAGATAACCTCACCATCATCTTTTGGTACTTAATTTACTGTATATCCAAGTTTCTAATGAAGATAATTGAATACTTAAAATTAAAGTTGTAGCCTCTCATAATTAGATCATTACCTTTTCTGCAATTAACAGTGGTATTTGGGAAAAAAATATTTAAATTCTATTTTTCTTCAACCTGTTAATTTTGGAAAGCGTTTCCTTACATGTAAAAAAAAAAAAAATTTTTTTTTGGCACTGTCACATCTTCAAATGAACGCTGACCTCCATAAATTTTCAAGTATAATTAATTTTAAATGGAATCCTAGAACAGGCAATTTCCTGCGAATCATCAAGGAGCAGAATGTTAGACAGAAAGACTTGTTTCAGAAACAGTAATTGCCATCATAATCACTAAAGACTACTTTCTGTCTCTAAAAGTCCAATAATATATGAATTTAGTATATTGCTTTGTTCTGCTATAATAAAAAGGCTTTCCAACTGTAATGCAATACAAGAACTAAATTACTTTCAGTGGCGTTGTCCTATTGAAGTGCTGAGACATCAGGTGGAAACTTCCTAATATCCTAGCTAATGTCATAGTTCAATGACAAAGAAGCCTGTTTTAAGAAAATCCCTGTTTCCAGCTACCCCAAAATCCCAAATCCTTTCTTCTATACATGAATGCCATCCACAACTGTGAATGTAAAAGGTTTGTGAGAGGACTGCCACAAAATAATCAGTGCTTAAGATTTTTTCAAGTATGGGTAATCTAGTTAGAGTTCAGTGACATATATTTTGTACTAATAACTCAGTGCTCAAGAGAAAAAATTATTCTAGAGCATCATTTAATAGACAAACAAATGATGGTGTCATCTAAAAGTGACATTATGAAAACATAAAGATAATTTTTAATGAATTTGAGTTTCAAGTAACTTTTCAGTGAATTAGTTATCCCTCCAAGAACCAATGACAATCTTACTCAAAAAAGACTGATTTTTAGATAAGTTATAGCTCCTAGTTAATACCCAAATTATTTGGTTACTTTATATGAATTTAACTACATCAGAATTAAACTTGGGCGGGGGGGTGGGAATCTAAGAGGTTTTTGTTATGGGAGTGGGGGTTGAGTTTTTTCCCAATGTTGTCAGCTCTGCTGCTTCAGAAATGTAAAAGTTTCATTTTGCACAGGCTCAGTTTGGAAATCGAGGTTTGTTTGGTAGAGATTTGCTTCTTTAAAATTTTAGGTAGTGTGTTCAGTCATTGGGACAATATTGTACTTGTAAAACTGTCAATATTTTGTAGTCTAGAATATGTGATGTACAATGCAATGCAAGGGAACAAAATAGTTACAAAAGTAATAGTTCTGAGCTCCTAGAAGAAAAACTTGAAGAAATGGCTTTATAATCTGCTTTTCAGATTGTATTGTTATGTACTTTTGTTTTCCATCATAAAATATAGTTTTTAAATTTAAGGAAATCTACATGAAGAGTAACAATGCCTTAAAAATCAGGATTTTCTTTTAAAAAACTAATAATTACATCTTACAATACTGATGCTTCTTCACATGCATACCTACCTCAGAATATGGGAGTGTGTAGAGGCGGCAGTTCTCTGCACCATTGTAACTCTCAGTTCTGACGCTTCTCCCTCTCCACGCTTTACCCAGACTGATTGTTTACAGCTCCATTTCTCCCGAAGCTTTAATCACTCCTTTCGGTGTCATTTTCCCCAGCTGCCCCTGTAGCATCGCTGACATGCCTGCTGTACGCGATATTCATATTAAAACCTGCAATGTGATGCGATAAACTATATCCCTTCGTATTGGAGATGGGGGGGGAAGTAACAACGGGAGCATCATTCAGCTGGCTGGTGTCACATGTCCCATCGGCTGCCTCGGGATCCATACAGCCCTGGGAAGGGGCTCCATCCAAGGCCTCTGGCTTAAATTGTTGGCTTCAGCAATGTGGTAACGATGGTTGTGGCTTGACAACTTGAGGGACTCCTAAGTAAGAGAGAGCAGATAAAGTATTTGTTTCTAGAAGTCTCTGTAGAAATCTTCCGGATATGTATTAGTGCCTGAGGCTTTTTGTGGTTTAAGACAGGTGTTCTCAAGAGTTGTCATAACAAGAATAAGAATAACATGGCAGAGAAATGAGCTTCCAGTTGTAGACAATGCTGCTAATCACGTTCTGCCTGCCCAGAGCGTGACCTGCAACTACTCAGGGTCACCGTAACCAGCCTGCTGATGAAGTAACACGCAGGTTGCTGGCCAGGGGCGATGAAATTATTTCAGGTAGCTGATGTACTGAGTGTGAACTGGGATCAATGATTCATTGTCTTTCCCAAAACAAGATCTCGGGGGGGAAAAAGTGAAAGTAGGAGAGACGGGTTCAAAAGAAAGAAGAGGAAGAGGTTCTTCATCCAGCCAATCTTAAGGTGTGAAGCTCCTTTTCACTGGATGTTTTAGCTGCTGAGAATGTGTGCGGGCAAGAACATAAGTTCATGTGTTAGAAATACTTGCAGTTCTGTTAAATGCCGAGATGGTGCAGGATGGCGAGGAGAGCATCCGAAGGGCAGATTGTCTATGCTTTTCCTATTCTGGTCATCTTTTCCAGAATTGTGTTCTAACTGCACAAACGTGACATTGAGCTGTGAAGATCTTTGGACTGACTCTGTGTCTGTGCTTACATTTTTACATTTGGTGAGAAATTGTAAATCTTTGAAATCCTGTCTAACAGTTCTTGTTTCTATAGTTTAGGGTCAGTAGGAATTTTAAGGATGAATACGTTCTTGATCATTGTGGAAAGTGTAACTTTTTTTTTTTAAGGAAACATTAAACAGAACAGTAAATAATTTGGCATTCGTAAAGCAAAGGATTGCTCCCAGCTGGAGCATCTAACAGATTTTTCATGAAGCTCTTCAGTACTTTTTTTTTAGTGCAAAGCCAGTGTTAAAATAAATTCAAGATCTGCTTCAGATTCATTCTAGCACTGAAAGCTTTGAAAAACATCATATCCAAGAGAGAGATTTGTATTTGAACCAACATAAAATCTGTGTAGTATAAATATTTCAGCACATAAGAAGAACAAGAGCGAATCTGAAATTATGTTCTTTCGCCTATGCTTGCTAAAGCAGTGCTTCCATGAGCATATTTAGCTTCACAGAAAATGACTGAAATCTCTGTGTATCAGTTTGTATCAGAAGAAAACCTGACCTGCTTATGCTTAGGACTGATTTGAAGCATACTGGTGTATCTATTTCATGTCATATTGTAATTATTACATTGTACATTGGTTAGTTTGTTGGAAGTTACATAGGTGATGAAATAGCTAGGGGGGAATACGGAAGAAAATGGGGGAAATGAGGAGAAAATCATTCATCCTTCTATTTTTATACGCAAGTCAAAAAGAGAAGAAATACCACTAGAATGGTTGGAGACATCTTGGGTAAAAATGACTATCAACACTACATTACAGGGGTTTTGTCTCTTTCTTTTTGTGTGTGTGTATGTGCGTGAGTTTATTTGGTGATTTTACTCTGCCTGTAAATAATGTCTAAGCTTTATAATTTGACGCCTGTATACCTATTTCTTCTCTGATGCACTTAGTAGCTTGCTTCTGGAGATTTTTCAGAGATTATGTTTTCAAAGACCTATCAGAAAACAGCTTTTGGGGTTTTTTTTATGTTCTTACTTTTCTCTTAAAGATTACATTGCTGCAGGAGAAAAATGGCAAAGTCAAATTTATCAGTCCTGGATAGTCTTGGAAAAGATCAAATGCTCAGCTAATGAATGGATTAGTGCTCTTTCTCATTGCTTTGTGGGTCTCAGATATTTCCCAATGGAATTATATAAATAGATTTTGATAACGAACAAAGAGAAGATGTATTTTATTCCAAAAGTACTAATGCTGAAGGGCACGTCAAATGCTCTAAGTTGTTTTTTGTTGGGTTTTTTTTTTTTTTATCTAGAAGAGAAACTGAAAACCACTAAGGATTTTGACCAAAGATATTTTTTTAAATGGTGAGAAATAATTAAAAGAAGTGCATAATGAGTAATTTCCTAACTCTAAAAGGATATTAGAAGGATCTGCAACACTAGGAGGTATAAGAAAATTTGGGACCTCGCGTATGTGGAACCATAAATGCTTGTGCATCACCTGTTCCCTTTCAGGGTTGAATTTGAAAATGTTCCATATTTGGAACTGAGCCTGTTGATAGCTGATTTTTCTTCCTGTAATACTATCTCTTATATAGTAAAAGAAAGGCTTTATCTTTTTTTTTTTTTTTTTTTTTCCTTCAATCTCAAATTCTAATTTGAGAGGGTGGATATTGTGAAAATGTGGCAATCAACTTCAACTGAAATTCTTGTCTTTCTCTAGGGATCTGTTGGGAACAGATGCTTATTCTTTTGATAGGAGGTGATAGTCAGTGTTTCATTTTAAACGCAAATTATTTTTGGAGGCTGGGGAAATACAGAAAAAAAGGATGAACATGAATTTTTTCTCCTCGGCAGACCTTTTACAAGTTTCGAACCTTAGACTAAAAAAAACATGCATACTTTAAATAATCATGATGCAATTGGGAGCATGACAAGAACTAAAAATGTTTACATAATATGTAGAGGTTATATATTATTAAAATCTCATCTATCCTTAATAGTAAGTTAGTATATTATTGTATCCTCATATATTCTTAATAGTAATGCATGCTTTATTTTGCAACTATATCTTAACACCTTCTGAGCCAACCTGAAGCTTTTCCATGCCTCACAGGCTTATCCTACTTGCATTTTTTCAAATTTATTACTTCTTTTCTTAGGCACACAGTAATATTAATACAGATGATATTTTATTAACTCATAAAATTCTTTGTCTTGTTATTATATGTCACACAATTCTCTTAAATGCAGTTATTTGTGGGCATAAAGCATGAAAGTTTAAAAATCAGGACAGAAGAAGGAGCTAATTTTCTTCACTTAATGTTGACGTTTCACCTTTTTCTTCCTGTTTTTATGCACTTACATATTTGGTTTTAATTCTTGATGTTAATTTTGGCTAAGCTGAGACTTATGTGACCTTGCACCAGTTGCTTAATTTCTCTGAGCCTCAGTAAACTTGGCAGAACAACTGGACAAGAACAGATCACTGGATAAAACAGATGGGAAAGGAAAATAAATTTTACACAAAGCACTATGCTTCGAGTTGAGTAACTTGAGGGGAGGGGGCGAAGCAAATAATAGACTGGATACAGATTCTAAAGAGATCACCTAACCTGCTCAGGTAGTTAACCTACTAGAAGGAAAAATCCCACAGAGTTATTTGTCTGAACATACAATGTATCTGTCCGTTTCTGTACATGTATGGTGGTGCACAGACATATGACTGAGTGAGAAAGAACACTGAAGAAGTTCACAGTTCAAATGAGCTTTTAAGGCCTTGTAAATGCACTTGTGAATTACTCTCATACCGTCACAAGCAACATGGTAACATGTAGACAAACGTTCGCTTTGCATGGAGATTTCTGTAATCACACATGTGTATGAATAAATAGCTTGAAAGCACAATATGGAGCAGTAAAATGGAGTGCATTTCTGCATGGCATGTATTAATGAAGACTTACTTGGAATTAAATGAAGGGACTTGTTTCATGTTTGTTTTGTTCTAAGCTCCAAATAATCTCTCGTTTCAGGTAGACTCAGGGCAAGGAACTGCATTTGGAAATTGAAGCTGGGTAGCTTACTACCAAAGTTAAAATTTTGGCTAAATGGTATGAAACATACATTGCTTAAAAGACGACTCCCAGAACTCTGTAAATGAGTGGAACTTTTTCTGGTTTTCCTTGTAAACTAGATTAGCCAATAGTATCTTCTGGGCCTGTGTTTCATATTCTAACTTTAAGAAAAAAAAAAAAAGTATTAATGAACTCATGATCTGTGACCAAGGCATACTCTTATTCTTTTGCATTATATAAATATCATTACAATTAATTTGAAACAAAAACATAGACAGGTGGTTCCACTTGACCTTTCTGGCTAGAAAATCAGGAGCAATTCAGATCATGACTCTGGGCCTGTGTTTCATATTCTAACTTCTTACTAAACGTTCTTACTTCTGTTGTGATTGCATAAAACTTCTTACTAAACGTTCTTACTAAAAACTACGACATTGCTTTAGCAAGCCAATATAAGCTGCCAGACGTTGATGACGCACTGCAGAGCTCAGAGGCTGTTGTTGTTAGTCAAGATTTTGGGGGCAATTATGCGTCTGTGGATGTTGATAGTAGTTCATCTGTATATTCTACTCAAGGGAGAAATTTGTTCAGCCACGGACATCAAACTGTAATGGAGACAGTTCAAGGAAATTAATCAAGCCAAATGGTTTTGCCAGACAAACAAAAATGCTAATTTGTCAGAATATAAGAAACTATTTGTGACTGTGTTGTGAGAGTTTCGTGGTTTTTTTTTTTTAATAACATTCCCAGGCTTGTAGATTTTTTTTTTTAAATAACATTCCCAGGCTTGTAGGTATTGACTTTTTTTAGAGAACTTGGATTTATTAAGAACTTTAAATATCAAACTACCCTTTTCTTCATATTGTTAGGCTTACTTGTCTCTTAGGTTCTGTAAACTCTCATTTCTCTAAGTAGCTTGATGATTATTTTAGTGGTGATTTGGAGGTGAAAAGAGAAGCAATGAACAGCGCACTCATTTGTGTATTTTAAGATATGAAAATTATGTCTATCATTTTAGCTTTACCTGGTTGTTGAAGAGAAAAATTAGGAAGTCGCCTAAAATCAGAAAAGTCTGAGACAGTCTTGTTCCTTACTAGATGTTTCAAAATTTGCATTGGTGCAGATGGTAGTTGACACTAAGGTTTAGAAATTGTCTGATAAGCAGATTATCGAGTAGCTGAGTTGATTACTTCACTATGTCATAAGTTTTGTGTGTTCTTGGAAAGCAATATGGAGATAATTAACCTTCTGCTTGCATTGAAATCAAAAACATGTTGCCTTTGGAGGTGTTAGAATAGCACTAAGTATTTTTGCAAATTTCACAATACAGTCTATTTTTATTATGTAATATAGCAGCTGGAATAGCTCCTGCGGCAAAGGAGGCAGTATGATATGGGCAGTTATTTTAATAGATTGTCAGATCACTATCGATCAGTGGATACATGGAATCACTCTTCCAATTTGGAATTAAACTCTTCATACAAAGCTGCTGCCCTCTCAAGGATATCCGTCATTTATGTGCCCATAGAGTGCTCTATTTTTCTTTGCTAGTGTACCAAGAGAAATCTGTGTTCAACAACATGGCACTGCTTTATTTATATAGCTGTTTATTTATTTTATTAAACTTAATGCAACACAATCAAACTAGATGTCAGCTCTGTCTTCTATTTCTTTGAGGCAAGTGGTGTCAGGATCTTGGTTCTTTCAATCTTAACAAAAGTTAGAAGTGTGAAAATGTTGTGTTTGTCTAGCACTCAGGTACATGTCAGTGGGACTGCTCTGTGAAGCTGGTCAGCAGTCAGCCAAATGCTGATTCCACACCTTAGGGCATTAAAGATAACACTTTTAAAAAGCAAAACCTTTCATATATCCTTGGGTGCTCTGTGGAGGAAGGTAGAGACATATTTAAAATTAATTTTAAAAATATGCTAACCATTAACAGTTGCCGTCTGAGAAGTCTCATTTCCGCTGCAGACACTTGTTTCTTGTGTAGCTAATATCCCACTGGTATCCCTGAAACCCCAACAAGAGGTTCAGACAGGATTCTCCAGTGAGGCACAGGTGTTGTTGGGGGCTATCCACCTCCTTCTTTCACCTCTGAAACCATCTGTTGGCCCAAAGCCTTGAGGCTAGTCACTGTAAAAGTTCATTTTCAGGTGAACGCATATTTGTATCATCATCATTTTACTATAGTAAGGAATTTATGGGTTAAGCACTTCCATTTTAGTAATACTGCTATAATTTTAACATTTTAAACCTGCTTGATTTAATAATCTTTTGCAAATACTGTAGAGCCTGACAGCAGCATAGAGTCTCCTGTTAGTAGAAAGAGCAAAACAAGAGTATCCATATAAATACATTAAGGAAGATAGATGTATTTACTAGCATTATCAGATTTTGCTGATATACACTCAGTAGATTGCCATTTGTTATGTTTCCTTGTGTGAATGTGCCGGCAATACCTTCCTCGTTTGACTTGCTTTGTGGCTTTTAAATGAGCAATGTCAGGCATACTTGCTTCTTTACATTAGCTGAGTCTTGAGTTTTCAGGAGGATTACTATATATTCCTTCAGCTTTCATGCCTTTGTGCTGTCCCAAGAATCATAAAGCAAGAGGGATTGATAGGTTCAACATTTTGCTCATGTAACATGGAGAAATCATTTAGAAGAGTGATTTATGGTGTTGCAGTGAAACAGTTCATAAAGGATAATGTCTTTCTACTTAGAATTCACATGCTGTTACATAGGAAAAGCTTTGGCATTTGAAGGAAAAGTCAGCTGTGGAATCTTCTATTTATAACAGGCTATTTGAATGTGAGATAGAGGGGAACACCCAATCAAACATTTTATTTCTGGGAATGTTAGCTTCCCTGATAGTTAAACTTAATTACTCATGGAGGATGCCATTTGACAATTAGCTGTAGATTTGTGATTGTGGTGAAGGATGGTCGGAAGAGAAAATGAGACACTAGCCTATATAGCATTTCTGTATGTGTAAAAGAGGTAATTTATTCAAGGATGAGCCTATAATTCTTCTGTCTTTGACATATTAAGATGACACAAAATGGGAAGGTTGAGACAGGCTTACCTAGTTTATTCCCACTTCAATATTCAGCAAAAAT
Organism: Charadrius vociferus; assembly: GCF_000708025.1. Classification (NCBI taxonomy): domain Eukaryota; kingdom Metazoa; phylum Chordata; class Aves; order Charadriiformes; family Charadriidae; genus Charadrius; species Charadrius vociferus. The sequence continues at coordinate 1,534,611 of NW_009649293.1, read as the reverse complement.
AATAAGATTAGAATATATTTTCTTTTTATCAGCTGACCTGATACTTTTCAACACATGCTGGAATGAAAGTTATTATAGCAGTCCCCAGATATTTTAATCTATTCCCATCCCCCTTTGATCTTCCACATTTTTTATTACCGGTTATGATTGAAATCTCAACTCAGTTCTTCTCTCTCAGTTTAAAACCAGCCGAACCAAATCCTAACCATCAGCTTGACTGGTCATTGGTTGTGGGAGCTACTCTGCCTGTGGTTACTGCTCCTGCCCTGGTGATCATAGGAAGCAAGTGAGCACCTGCTGACACACCAGTAACACAACCAGGGCTTTCTGGGGAATTTTTTTTTTTTTAATTCACAAATATACCGTTAAAAAAACACCACCCTGAGGTAGTGCACTAGCATGGGCTGTGGAAGGAAGAGGAGTATCACCAGGCAGGAAGTCAGCTGAAGTGACAGCTAAGATTTAAATTAACATTAAATTTTTAATTAAATATGTAAGTTCTTCATACACTGTATACAGAAGTAGAATAACCAGGCTTAGGGGACAAACCTAAATCTCTGTGAAGGGTAATTGGGACCCGTCATGGCATTAAGCGGCTGAAGAATACAATGTCTTGCTTGCTAAATTAAGTACAATGAAAAATGGGAATAAAACTTCCTTTATATAAAAGAGAAGACTAAACCTGCCTCCCTTAGCCTTCTTCCCTTCACTATTAAATTGTCTGGATGCTGGCAGAACAAAGTATAGAACTGTGATATTCTGACTATTTATTGGCATCACATGGAAAAGATTTGGCAAAGATGCAGTGTAAACTTCTGTTTATTCTTAAATTGTCCCTTTGAAGTTTAGGGGAAAATGTGTTGTGTGTTCCTAATGTGACTGTATGCAAATACCAAAAATCTGGCAGAAACAAGCAGAAGGAAGATAGGTTGACTCTACTCTTTATAAGAACAGTGTATCGTGATAGCTTACTGGAGTATACAAAAATAAAGCATTTCAATAGCAATAAGATTCATAGCACTAAAATGAAGGAGATTACGAAGTGGATTATAATTTTGACAAGTGTAAATACTGTCCATAGTAAACTAAGCTAGATTCACAATGAAAGCAACATTGCAGTACCTACTGAGTAGTGGCTAGGGGCATTTACTGGTCGCTGGTGGTGAAATTCAAGTGAATTGTATATAGTCGTTTACCTGGGTAGGCAAATTTTTTACCGCTATTATAGAGAAATGCTTGAATTTTAGTTTTCCGGTCATGTCCTGTGTGATGTGTCCATAAAAATAATCAGTGTTTTGTTACATCTTGGTTAAAGAACCAGCAAGTGAAAATGTAATTTTGTCACTATTTGGGGGGTTCTCAAGTGTTCACTCCCATCTCAGTCAAACACAGATGCAATCTACTGAATGTGTTTAAGACTGCATGCAAGTGTTCTTTCTCTCCTGATATCTAGGATACTGATTTGATCTGACGCTGTTTTGTAGAGAGATTTTTCATTGTCAGTAATTTTTAACCACTGGGATGTGAATAGTCATCTCTCATATATTAGGGCACTATCCAATGTCTAAACTCAAGAGAAATTGGCATCTCTGGTGTCTAAAGCTATTATTGACATTAAAATAATATGTTTAGAAGGTATAAAGTCCTTTTACAATGAAGCATCTCTGGGTTTAATGATTTAGTTTTGCTTAAACAATATAATTTGTCAGTATTTACACTGCAGAAAAGACTAGTTTTGTTGAGACACTTAATGTTTGTTGAATGCTGACGGTGTGTCCCAGAGTGAGCATATACTATAAAAAGAAGAGAAAATACCTGAGAAAGTGGTGTACTTACAATAGCACATAGTGACAGCTGTCTTGAGAAGTGCAGGGGTTGCAAAGGCAGCCTTTGGGACAGCCTTTTAAGGAGGGGTATGAAGGTAGGACAGCAGCTGTCTCACTTGATGAGGTTCAGGTCAGGCAAGGGGCACAGAAGGTTTTGGTAATGTTATGTTTGCTCAACAAAATTGTTTCTCACTCCTTTGGAAGAAATGTCATTTTTACTGTTTGGATCACTTTTCCCAGAAATTTTTATAAGTGGGCCTTTAGTTAACCCTAAATGTGAATGGGTGCTCTCTCCCTTTGAGGTCCTTAACGAAAATATCAAATGAAATAGGACCTTATAATGACTTTGTTTGTATTCTGTTGTGATTGCATAAAACCTTCAAATCTGCACTGCTTCATAATTATTCACTATAGTTCATAATTTCATCTATCAAAGACTGAGATTAGTGTTTCTTGGCGTTTTAATATAGCTTTTATTCACAGGGAATACAGAAGTGTAAGAGGAGAACTGCAAAACTAGAAGGGAAGCGAGTTATTTTAGTTTTGTTTGCTGCTACTATATTTTTTCTCTAGCTCTTTCAGGTGTTGCTTCCATAGCTACATTACAGGCTGGAGAGGTGGGCCCAAGCCAACCTCATGCAGTTCAACAAGGCCAAGTGCAAGGTCTTACATCTGAGTCGGGGCAGTCCCAATCATAAATACAGGCTCGTCGGGGAATGGCTGGAGAGCAGCCCTGAGGAGAAGGGCCTGGGCGTGCGGATTGACCAGAAGCTCAGCATGAGCCAGCAATGTGCAATTGCAGCCCAGGCGGCCAACCGTATCCTGGGCTGCATCAAAAGAACTGTGGCCAGCAGGTCAAGGGAGGTGATTCTGTCCCTCTACTCCACTCTCGTGAGACCCCACCTGGAGTACTGCATCCAGCTCTGGAGTCCTCAACATAAGAAAGACATGGATCTGCTGGAGGAGAGCCATGAGGATGATCTGAGGGCTGGAGTACCTCTCCTATGAGGAGAGGCTGAGAGAGTTGGGGCTGTTCAGCCTGGAGAAGAGAAGGCTCTGGGGAGATCTTATTACGGCCTTTCAGTACCGAAAGGGGGCCTACAGGAGAGCTGGGGAAGGACTTTTTACTAGAGCATGTAGTGACAGGGCGAGGGGGAATGGCTTTAAACTGGAAGAGGGCAGGTTTAGATTAAACATTAGGAAGAAGTTTTTCCACTTTAAGGGTGGTGAGGCACTGGAACAGGTTGCCCAGAGAGGTTGTTGAGGGCCCATCCCTGGAGGTGTTCAAGGCCAGCCTGGACGTGGCCTTGGGCAACCTGGTCTAGTGGGAGGTGTCTCTGCCTATGGCAGGGGGGTTGGAACTCGATGATCTTCAAGGTCCTTTCCAACCTAAAACATTCTATGATTCTATGATTTCTTGGGAGATATATCTCCTTGTTCTTCCCTTTCCTTCGGCTTACCCGTTGCCTCAACCAGAGTGGTAAGTGCTGACACATACATATCTCCTGTTATTGGTGATATGAGAAGAACAGCAAATTTATTTATGCGGCAGAAGTCCTGCATACCTGCAAACCACCTGCTTTTTGTATTAGTAACTGCTGCGTTATTCGGTACTCTGCAATGTAACTTAGCTGCTTTCAGTTTCAGAATTGGCTGTGGTAGCTTGATCTTGGGATCACTCAAGCCTTGTCTGTGCTAGTAGGGACACGTGGTACCACAGCTGTGAGTTTCCTTAAACATAATAAGAGATGTGAAATTATCTAAATATGCAATAATTTACAGCATTGAGATAAAAATTATAAATCGCTTTGGGATGAAAAAGTTTAGGTAAATTGAAGCTAGTTAGGATCCCTGGGATGTGAGGGTCACAAGAGATGAAGGCTGTGGGAGATGAAGGCAATGCTCTGCCACTGGCGTGCCTATGAGCTTCAAAGCCAAATCTCCTTTGAGAACCAATTGTAATTAACTCACAGTTTTCTGGGTAATGACAGATTTTGGTGCCCAAGAGAAAAGCACAGACAATACAAACCTATGTAAATGTTCAGACAATCTAGTGTCTGTGAAACAGCCATGCTGCCCACTGCAACGTACATAAAATTTTACTACTTTCAGTCCTGAGCTGATTTGTGTTAACTATAACCTGAATCACTGAGAATGTCTACTTCTGGAGATATAAACATGGCTGGATTTTCACTGTAGCAGGGTGGATCTAAGAGACGTTCTATGATTTCAAACATGTGACATGATGGCATTACTGGATGCCAGAAAGTATCTTGGAAGAGTGTTCAGGATCCTCAAATTCCATATGGACAGAAGCAGAGGGCACGTCTGAGGAAACCCAAATAGGTAGTAGGAGCCTGGTATCTTCTGAATGAAAGAGAATCAATGAAGTTTCATTTTATCGACGCCCACATAATTGAGAGCGGTATCTTGTACAGGAGCTTGAAGAAAGTTAAACCACCGGAAAACTCCAGTCCCATGCTTTTGGACGCTTTTAGAGTCTCCAAGTTATAAAAAAAAGCTTCTGTGCATGAAACTGAACAACGAAGTGCTCAGTAAAATTCAACCAAAACCTCCTAGTCTTTCTTCAACAAAACCTGATGCTGAACAATGCAATAAATGTAGTTGCCCTCTAAGCAAAGAATTCATTTTCAAGTGCCTTCTTTTAGATACTATTGTATTAAGGATTACTAAGCTTGAGTCTTGAATTACAAAATTAATCACTTATAAAAAACAACTGTGAAGCATCTTACACAGTTTCTAAAAAATAGCCTTAAGATAAGAGATACTTATGCATCTTGTGGTAAACCCTAAAGATAATAGTTGTCAGTCAATAGCAAGTTTCTTGAAATCATCAGCAATTGGTAGGAAAAACTGGAATTTATTTTTGTAATTTAAAATATATCTAAGACAAACACAGCTAACCTTTTGGTGTGAACTTAGTTAAAGGTTATTGTACTAAAAATGTCATTCTATCGCTCTGTTATTTTCTTCCCCTACAATTATTCTTGAGAAAACTTACTTATATGAGGAAATATACAGGTTGTGACTTGATATGCCTAACATTGCGTTTGTGGAATTTTGCAGTAATGCATCTGATGGATATTGCCATAATAAGGTTTTTATATTTATATGGAGACCTCAAATCCAACCTACATCTTTTAACTTAAATTTTATGCTTATTACTAAATCTTTTAAGGATTAGAGTTTCTGAAAAATTAGCTCGTGTTTTTCAGCATTTGTCTTGACACCATCTTTGCTGACACAAATTTGCATAAAGGATGATACCTCAGCAGAGGGGTAAAAACCAGATGGTACAAGAGTTCTGGCTGTATTTTCAGGAATTCTGAATCTGGCATGTAGTTTTATCTGAAAAACACTGTGACAGAGGGAAAGAAATTCAGAATATAAAAATATTTTTTGTCACTCTTCTCCAAATGAAATTTTTCACCATCTCATTTTGAAACTTTGTTTGGTACTGTTTTTAAAATAAGGTGAATAGCACATTCAACTAAATGTTTAGGGAAGGAGTCTTTGTTTCAACCATCCTGCAATAATGAGGATGAATACGCACTTTGGATTGACGTGAAATGAAATGTAATCATCAGTAATATTCATTACTGATGGTTACCTGTGTTGTACAAGTAATTGGTATTTTTAGAAAGGTTCTGACCAAGATGTTAGGTTATCAGGAACACAATTCAGAAATGGTGGTAACTTCCTTTACCACCTATTCTTCCAGTTTCTTTGGATGACTCCTCCAGAATTATTCTTGTGAGTTTCGTTTTGAAGGCTGCTAACATAGGGGAATTATAACTGATGTAGATATGTGTCTCATATTTACTATATTTCATCATGGATCTTTTATAACCATTTCATTGCTGTATGCCATTTACAGGGAGTACCTTGGATTTAATGGTCTTCATCTTATTTGCTGTATCTATTAATTTGGTGTTGTAGAGGTTACAAAGCTGTTGTCAAAGATAACCTATCTCTCTTTTAATATACATATATACAGAATATATTTCCTGTGGTTCTCCCACACATTGTTTTAAATACTTGATATTTAGAGCCCAGCCTCTCATTTCAGCTATTGGTTCTTTATTTTTCAGGTGGAAAAGAAAGTTTTAGAATCTCCTAGGATTCATGGGCTCATTTATGTACGCAGTTCACTACTGCACCCTTCCTAAGTCATACTTTCATTTATAATGCAATGAAATAAGTCACTGCCACTGAAAATACAGTGATGGAGTAGTAATGGATCACTAATTTTGCAGCTTGCATGCCATTAAACTATGTGTAACTAAGCAGTGCAGAGACTTAGGGGTGGAGTAGAATCTGGCATGTATTCAGGAAAACGCATTTCCTTTTTCAAAGTGAAATGTTGGGTGGCTTCACTTGTACTGTTGGTGAGAGGATCCGCCTAGCTGATGGGAGCACTGGAAGCCCTGCACCATCAGGGGAAGAGCTGGGGTGTGGAGGAAGTTGGTTTGGAGATTTGTCAGTGCCTGGATCTAAGTACACTATGAAAGAAGTAACACAGTACTTGACTAAGAAATAACGGTAACACTTTGCATTTTCTGCCAAATATCTCAAAATCCCTGCCAATACCATTAGACTTCTAAGTGTTCATTAATAAGAACAAATAATATTTAATAAATGTGGAACATGCAGTCAAAGAAGTAATCCTATTTTCTATTATTAATCACTTTCTGAAATTCTCAGTAAAGTAATGATAGTGTTTTAAAATGAGTTTTGACAGAGTATATGACTCAAAAGAGGTTTGGTTAACGTTACATAGGAAGTCTGCTGTAAAACTGGGAACAGAACCCAGATTTCCTGTTTTGAGGTTCTGTTGTAACAAAACAATTCCCCCTCCTTCATACAATGAATGATTTGGTCCTACAACCCATCCAGCGTTTCATTATTTTTGAGACAGAGTAAGTGTGTTGCAATGCACAAACATGTCTCTGAAGTAAGGTGCAAAACTCTGCTATGAAGAAGGAACATTTACACCACGGCATCGTCTAGGTCCTCATTAGGTGGCTTCTGTCCAGGGTCTTGTAAGAACATTTTGCATAAAACGTGTTTAGTTTCACTGTATATACTTCTAGGGTATGGGTATCATGGCATTGTATCTCAGTTACTGATGTATCTCTTTTCCTGTGGTCAGTGTTGCCACACCAGTTCCCACTCAGAATCCCACTGAAATGACAGTGCTGCTAGCACATTTTTTTTGGTCTAAGGCAACCACCCTTCCTGCTACCAGGGCTGCATTGTAGAATATATCATCTCAGAAGTGGGTCTCAGCTGGGAGATGATAATGGCTTGCAGAAAACTTCATTGCGTCAACTGTGGCTAGTTTTATTGAATTAATATTCTGGCTTCATATGAATGACTGGTGTGGGTCTCATCATTCTTGGCTGATTCATTCCCTCCCACAGCTGGGGACTTGGACTGTCCAGCAGCTCCTGCCCTGAGACAGCCTTCTGCTGTCAGTGTTACAAACCATCAGTGCGATTATATGCTCTCACAAATCACAGGCAGTTAAAGAGCTATAATTGCCCATTTTCTTCATTTAGGCATGTCATTCTGGTCTCAGAGGGATCAATGGGACAAAGTCCATCTGGCAGCTGCTTACTAGCCGAGTCCTTCGGGTGTCAGTTCTAAGGCTGATTCTGTGTAATATGGTCTTAACGAACTGAATGATGACACAGAGATGAGATGTTTGCTGTGGTCTCAGCAGATGATAGTGGGCAGGGCTGGTGTTCAGAAGGTTCTTGGTAGACTGGAGAAATGGGCTTGCAGGTATTGCACGAAGTCAAACACAGTCAGGTGCAGTGTCCTGCATGTGAGATGCAATAACCTCATGCACCAATACAGTTTGGGGCTGCCGGCCGCAATACAACTTTGGAGAAAAGGCCCCAGGAATCATGGTGAACAACAAATTGACCGTCAGCCAGCAGTGTCTCTTCACACTGAAGAAGTCCGGCTGCATCGTGGGCTGTGTTAGCATGACTGTAGCCAGCAAACCAAAGGATGTGGCTCTTTCTCTCTGATGGGCATGTGTAAAATCAGATCTGTAATACTGCATCCCATTTTGGGCTCACCTGTGTGATGCTCAAGGGGCTGGAGCACAAGATGTATGAGGAAAAGCTGAGAGGACTAGGCTTGAACAAATCCAGATTTGAACTGAAAGCTTTCAGAAGAAAATGCTGAAGGAAGCTCTTATTGCTGTCCAGAGCTACCTAGTGGGGGACCGTAGAGAAGATGGAGTGAGACTTCTCTGACATGCATGCTTGTCCCAATCCAGTATCGGGAAGGTTTCATTACAGTCCCAAGGACGAGATTAAGAAGCTGAAAGCGGTCAGATGTCGTACAACCTTTTACTTTATTTTCCGAACAAACCAGGGAGAGAAGATAAAAAGGGAGGTGGAGGGAAGGCAAAAGAGGAGAAGAGGAGGGGTAAGGAAAGGAAGAAGAAAAAGAGAGAGAGAGTGAGAGAGAGAGAGTTCACTGTTACCGCTCCGAGTCCAATGGTGCTCTGCTGATTCTGTCAATCATGACACGCTCTGTCAAAGCTGGGATCTGGGAAGGCACGAGGCAATGAGGAGGTGGAGAAGACGAAGAAAAAGAGCGAGCCCCGTCAAAGAGGGTGTGCTCCGTATACAGGGCCTTGCTTGTGCGCAGATCACAAATATGTATGCAATTCGCGCCAGACACGGTGTTCCCCCAGAAGCCTTCTCCTGCGCTTTTTGTGCCCCTGGTCCCCGCGCAGATGCATGAGGTTGTCCATTCTACAAGTGTGAAGAGGAGGGTCTTCTTGGAGCACGATGCTCGATTTCTGGAGATGGCGGTACAGCGGCAATGTCGAGACAAAACCGCATCTGATCCTGGTTCTCTACAATGCTTATAAGATGAGAGACACAAGTTGGTATGTGAGAAATTTCTTCAAATGTAAGTAATTTATTAATTTATTTTCAAACATAAGGGTGGTCAAACACTGGAACAAGTTGCCCAGAGAGACTGTGGAATCTTCATTCTTGGAGAGATTGAAAACTCAGCTAGACAAGAACATGAGCAACCTTAAGTAAGTGGACCTACTTTGACCAGGTTGTTGAATTAGATCGGAAAGTTGAACTAGATGACTTTCAGAAGCCCATTCCAACCTGAATGATTTTGTGATCCCTCCCAGGTTCATTTACTATGATCTCGTGAGCACTACTGTATCCTTACAAGAGTTGCAACAGGATGTTAGAAGTTGCTTATTCTGGAAATTATTGGTTTGTACCTTAAAAATGAATGTTATATGGTAACTGAGCAATTATGACCATAGAATACAGCTATATAATCTCTGTGGATCTCATCCCCTCTGTGGTTGTTTTAAATTGCAATCCAGACAAAAAAAATAATAAGAAAACAAATTATTGATTCTATTGTAGAGCTGACTGATGGCAGGTGACACCAATGTCATTCTCTTTCCTCCCTTCCTGATGTAATTTGGACCATATCAGTCTTTGTTACAGAAGCTCCTATTTTTACAGTTATGACAACTTTCCTGCAAGGTTTCTCATGCTGGTTTGATTCTGTCCTGTTGAATTGATAAAATGACCTCAGTGCCCTAAAGCACATCATTCTTCTGTTGACATCCGTGGATTTTCTTCCTGTCTCCCACCCATTTATGCCTTTTGCTGCTGTCTTCTATAAATGGCTGGCTCTGTGGTACTTACTCCAGGATGCTGGAGCTTCTCAGCTTCATTTGTCATTTGTGTTCAATATACATAAAGCAGAGTACACTTCAAATCTCACAGTTTAACACTTGCACCTGCCACTTCCTAATGTTCTGATTATGATTCACATATATTGAAAATAAATCATTACCCATTTAGGTTTCTTCATTGTTTCAAAATGTTTGATCTGTGTTATCACAGCAGACACAGCTCTGCCTTTATGAGACAGGAAACAAGAAACATTAAACAAATGAGAGGGACAAAAGTAGCAGCTCCACTGAGGTAGTATTGCACTTTGCAGCAGAAACTACAACAAGATGAACTAACAGACGTAGTATATTCATCAAATAGCTGATAGGTTTATGTCCCCAAAAGCACCATTTTTAATCTGTAGCCCAGCACCCCAGGGTATGAGAGATGTGTCAGCAATAACTAGTGCAGTATATTCACAGGTATCTGCATGCAAATAGAAAACCTATTTGTGAAAACACATTCCAACTGTGTTCACAAGAGAGAATGAGAGACTGAAAGCAACCAGTGGGAAAGTAAAGTCTTTTGAATGTTTCATAGTTTATTTCTGACTTCCCATACTTGGCAGAAATAAAAAAAATCTTATTGAGCTACGTTTAATATTTTTACAGTAAAATAAAACCAGACTGAGGTATAGTTAGGTGTTCTTGGACTATTGCTGTGGACTTGTCTAGGCTGGGAGAACAATGTTTTACACTTTTTGCTAATACAAGTTAACAAATACCATGTAGTGGAAAATTGTGCATTGATGTGTAAAAACATGCTGGCTTGGGGGTAGATAACCCTAGGATTTGCTAGAAGACAGCACTAAAGCAAGGGTCATACTTAAAATGTGGTGACACGCTTTTGAAGTACAACCTATATTTACACCCAATAAGGGTAGAAAATAAAAGTAGAAAACCTGAAAATCTGTTCAGCATGGAAATGCAGCACTGCCACGGAACAGCATATAGGAGAAGGGTGTGTCCTTTCTTTGTTCTATTATGCAAACCAGACAATAAATTCAGTAATTCAATCTAATCAGACTTTCACAATCAGGTGCTGGCATAGAACTATAGCAAATGTTTCCTGAATCCTTAGCCAGCTGCATTTATAGCAATTGGGAAAAAATATGGCGTGGTAACCCCTTCGTTGCCTATGTTCCTCAAGTAAGAAGCAGCGGTCCTATGGAGTCTCTTTAGGCACTTTGGTCTGATAGGCCATTGTGACTTCCCATGGGAGAAGAAAAATTGCTGCTTGTATTTTCACTTCTCTGTCAAGGTTATTCCTTGGTTTCCCAGGAGGAGCTTTGCTCACACACTAACCAGAGTGCAGCCTAGTGAGGTCCATGCTAGGTCACTGTCAATGCCCTTTGAACATTCCTTCCTAAGGTTCATAGAAAAAGGATCTTCCCCTGGCACCCATAAGGATATTTATTAGGTATTTTCAGGTACCTGCCCTGTCTTATTGTCAGCTGCAAATCAGTCCTCTAAATTACAAATAAATTAAGGATTTTAGCAAGTGTATTTAAAAATTATCTGATGATTCGTGCAAGTTTTCAACAACTGCTAGAAATACCAGGCAATAATGCAACATCACAACTTCACAAACCAGACTGTTAAAATACCATGGTATGGGCAGATTCAAACTGATTAATTAATGAATGTAAATGCTCACATTATAGAAAGTTCTAATAAACAATGTTAAAAAACATCTCAAAATGTATATGTAAGCTGCAAAGTGAAAAGCATTGATTGATTCACTTTTTAAGTGACTAAAGACGATATTCAGGAACACAAAGAAGTGTCATGTTTCAGTGACTGGCAGACTTCACAATATCCGTGCAAGAAATGATCAGAATCATGAAACAATCCCTGTGCTCTGAGCCTTTAAACAGTAGAAGTCAAAATTCTTCATGACCGTGACATGAAAAAACCCATTTAAAAAAATCAAATTCTGGATGCAGCTATATATTTATGCAAACTTACAGTGGATTCCACTTCCTAAGAAGGTCTTTATTATCCCCAGCCACTCAGAGATGTAAATTTACTACAATTCCCTAGTACTGCTCTTCTGTTCCTGAGAGATTCTCAGTCCCAGTGGCTTCCCTCAACACTTCTTTGATGACAGAAGCCAGTTAAAGGGGAGAAACAATATTCATGACCCTCTGCAATTAAAAAGATCTCAAGTTTCAAACATTAAATCTAAAACTCTTGCAGCAAAGTGTGTGTGGGTGTGCAGCCTAGAGATTAAATGAAATAATTCTTGCTAGCTTCTGTTGAGTAAATTAAAGTAATAAATACATTTAATTAAATGAATATTTTCAAGGATATTAACTGCTTACAGAAACTGTATTAACAAAAGGAAGTTAAAATCATTATTGGAAATACTTCTATATTTTTTTGTCACTGTCTGTAAAGAGCTAACAAAAATAAGGACCGAGAAAAAAAAAAAAAGATTTGGTATGATATTTCCTGTCCCTGGCTGGAAATTTTCCATTAACTTCAAAAGCATTTAATGAGAAAGCAATTTATGCCTTTTTTATTTTTACTCTCAGGTACATTTTTTCTTCATTTTCAGTTTCAAAAAGTTTCTGTGTGGATGAGTATCTAGTCTGTTTTCACCAGTTTATACATGGTACTAAAACTCTAGGAGACTACTGATTAGATGCAACCTAAACTGTTGGCTGAGGACATTATTTCACACTTGAGAACACTCTTTATATAACTGTGCTTTGCTGCCTCCGGCAAGGTAGAGCCACGAGGAATAAAACTATTCACATACTGCAAGTGTTTTTTTATTCACTTAAATCTCCAGATATGATGGTATAATAAGATACTTGAATTTGGGGCAAATTTAGCAATTTGGAGAAAGATGGAAGTTGCATTGGAACAGGTATAATTTAGATGTAGTATCCTGAAGCTGTTATGCATTCAAGGTAAGACTTCTTTGATTCAAAAATCAAAGAGCTCTTCTTACAAGACCATCATGTATGGACAGTTGAAGTGAAAGAGAGTACCTTCTATGTAAGATGTAGTGATTTTGTTGTGAAATTCCATGTCTTTTCAAGGTCTGACAGCGATTACCGGTACACATTTCCCACTGTTTAATTTTTCCTTCATTTCTGTTAGGCTCTTTAGGCGTCACACATGTGACCTTTCCATCTTTAATTCCTTTTCACCCTTAATTTTAAAACATTGCCCCTAACACAATCCTTGGTTGTTTAATTAGGCTCACATTAACGATTTAAAGTGAAAACTTCTCGCAATATGTCTAAATTTTCTTGTTCTGGCAGACAGTCAAGTATTATGCTCCCAACTCATTAAGACTAACTATAAAACCTGGTCCTAATCAGAAGGATCAAAAAGTCATTCTGAGATTGGGGCTATGCAGGCATCTTGTCTCCTTGTTTTCATAAGAAGGAATTCAGTTCCAGAATCTGGAGAGGTCTGTAGTGTGCAGGCATGACTGGCAAACCAGCCTATGTGTATGAACCTAAATGTGGCCACCTATATCACATTGTTCGCAACTGAGGCCCCAGTCAAGATCTTCTCTTGGGCTGGTTTTGGGTTTATGGGTTTGATTGGTTGGTCAGTGTGTCTATGTTTTTTAGTGGTTTTTTTTTGTTTTTTTTTTTTTTTAATAAATGTTTCTCTTTCAGGTTTACTGACTTGCTTTTCTCACAATGTCTTTCCGACATGTCCCTCTAAGGCAGTTATGGATAACTCAGGTAGGCTGGATCAGGATGACGTTGTGGTTTGGAAGTCTTTTCAGTGATCTGGCTGCACCTGTGATAGTTTATTGGTGTAAATCAAGCAGCTCATGTCTAGCTATATGTTTACAAAGAAGAAGGAAATAAATAAGTCTTTCTCTCATTGACCCAGTATTATTAATGTTGACAACATTATCAGTACTACTGCACATGGCATTGTGTGGTGGTTTGGGCTGGACTGGCCACTGAGATGAATGATGGATACTCTCCCCCACCTCTCTCTCCAAGGAGAGGAGGGAGACAGAGAAAGAGACTTATGAGTTTAGAAGAAACAAAACCACTGTAATGAAAATATTAATAATAAAATAAAAAGACAAAAATGAAATATGTACAAAACCAGTATCGAGCTCCCAGGATGATGACCACATCAGCAAGAGGCACTGGGAAAGTCCCAGACTGGACTCAGTGACAGACAGGAACTGTGTTCTTGATCTGGATTCAGGAATGCATAGATTGTGATCAAAGGCAGACAAACAGAGTCCTCCTCAGATGTTGGCCATTGAAGAAAGAGGGCTGACCTTTTACACTGAGCATGAGGCAGATAGGATGGAATACCCTGTTGGTCAGTTTTGGGTCACCTGTCCTGTCCGCTCCTTCCCACAAGTGCAACCCCTCTACACTTTTCCATTTCTGACCCTCCAATGGGACAAATAACCCCATAAAGTTAGCTGGCCTTGGGTGTCATAGCAATTAGTATAAGCAAGAGCCTCTCTGCATACCATTGCTTGGCCTAAATTACAGCTAATCAGGTCTTATCATTCTAAGAATGAACAGTGTCTCCACAACATGCTGCTAATTTCAGAGAGTTTCAGAAAGTTCAGTTAGTTAGAAGAGGTTTAGCTGCAACATGAAATTACTGAAGAGAAAATTGATTCTGTTTTACCTCACACCAGGACACATTGCAAAACCATGTATGCTTTTGCTTCTCTCCAGCATCCCCTTCTTCCCTCTTCCTCACCCCCAATTGCTGCAGCAGTGTGAAGGAGGGAGTTGTGCGGCTGTTCCCCCCTTTGTCTCTTCTTTGGACAACACACTCCTACGTCTCCCTGAGAAAACCCTGGAGGAGGATGGAGCAGAACTACAGCCCATGTGAGGTTACTGGGAGCCTGCAAATCGCAGTACAGGACTGGGCAATGGAATGAACTGTGCCAGGGCAAGAGGTCCCAAAAACTAGAGTGATAATGGAGATAGTTTGTAGCCCGTGTAATACCTCCATAATGAGGGCAGAATGGAAAGGGCAGGTTGGAAGAGGAGAGCAAGGAAAGTGAAAGACCTTTGTTTCCACACGTCAGCTATGAAATGATACATAAAGTATCATTGTACTGTTGTGTTATCAGTATTATGAGAAATTCAGGTGTTGTTGCCCATCAGTAAAACACGTTAGTTACAGGCTATATGTTTTGTTTTGATGCACACATATAAATAGGAGTATGAGCGTGTGTATATGTGTATTCTGCATCCTTCTGCATCTAAGAATATCAGATTCATTACTGTTTTCCATCCTGCTAGCTGATATCAAAATTTTGTAGCTTTGTTTTGAGCAGCCTGAAATGATGACCAATTTGTGAAGAGCAGCTTCTCAAACACTGCTGATTTCTCTGGGCTATTAATTAAATCAGTTCAATTGATTTTAGTCAAGAGAGCCAGTCTGAATCAAATCTATATGAACATGACACATATACAAGAATATGATAGAAACATCAGTGTGGAACAGTAGATATAGAAATGTGCAATATTTTAGATACAGCTCTAGAGTGTTTAAGTTCTCTTTCCATAGGAAGTTACAAGCATATGGGAGAGGAAGACTAGCCCAATCTAACTTGCATACCTTTCATCCTTAGAAGCAACTGTCACGGAACTCCCAACAGGGGCTTTAGATTCACAAGACTTGTGGACCTGGACTCTTTCTACATACAGTAAAGTGGCCAGATATGAGATAGTTGCAAGTGTGTGACTGTATACCTCAGGATCTGACCTATACACTATAAATGTCACATTCAAACTGTATTGCAGCAGGGAAGAGAAATTACTTGAATATTTTAAAAATACTTCTTAATGATTTCCATCCACTCCTATCAAATCATAATAAAAATGGCCAGAGTAGCCAAACTAGTCTGCTTCCACACACTCTAATGGTTCAGATCATATATATTCTTATAACCTTCAGGCCAGTTATTAATAAATCCTACCTGCCTCCTTCTTTTCCCAAGAAAGAATTACTCCCATTTCAGCTGGTATTGTACTAAGTGAAACAAGGTATGTGACATGCCCAGTGTGGTACAAAGCTGTAAATCCTAAACCACTTCACTGATGTTTTTACCTGGCTCTGGAAGGGCTTGTATATCATTGGAATTTTGGCTAGCTGCTGTGTCTCACATAATTTTGAAGTGCTTTTGTGTTGTTAATGGTTTTACCTTTGGCCGGGTCTCACCACACCATCACTTCCTTCTGCACACTGGCACCAACCAGGAGAGCTAATCCACAGGTCAGCTGTGAGCTCTGCTTTCACTGTACCGAGGTGATGCTCATTCAGTTTCAATGGACAATTTGCATGTTTGCTAGGTGGAAGCATTAATTCCCAGTTAGAAGTTTAAAGTTATTTTTTCTCCTCTTTTTAAGAGGCCAGGAAAACGTTGACCAAGTCATGAGGGCTTGCTAGTTCCAGCATCAACTCAGCACTTCTCAGGACCTGGCTCCAAAGACTGTAAGTGCCAGATGAAAACAGCATCGTAACAGCAAAGACAAATGACTCAAATACTTTAAAATAAATGAGATTGAGCTGATTTTTTTTTTTGAACTCCAAGAAAAATATCTTAATAATAAAACCAGAAAAAAACTCTCAGTCTCTTTCACCAAGGAACAGCCTTTTGAAATATTTGTCCTTTCCTGAACTTGACACAAATGTACAAGCTATAAAACCACACTGATGATTAAACAGAAATTATTTAGATTTTTGATATTCCTTTGACATCTTGATTCTTGTGGATGAGTTTTTGTGTTAACAGTAAAACAATATCTTAACTTTGTCTCCCTCAGTTACATCAATTATTTAGGTTTTGACTTAATTTTAGCATTAAAGAGCTTCCAAAACTAGAATTGCCAGGAGAAATAAAGCTCAATTTTTAATTTTTCCCCTAAATCATTTCTGCATTTTTCTTCCTCCTCTGTACGTCCCACTCACCAAGATAGTAGAATAAATAGAAGACCTTTTTCTTTTCAGATAAGCTAGTACATAAATGTAAATCTGAATTGATGACCAACAGTGCTAAAAGCATTATATTATAACAGCACTTAAGAAATTTCTGTGCTGTTGTTTACATACCATCTTAGTTCTCCTAAATGTAAATGTATAAAATATTCTAATAGCTTTTATTCAGGACTTCACTGACCAAATTTGACCAAATACCTCTGGCCTGTTGTCTTTTGGGATAAAGTTCTAACCTGAAACTGAAGCTTTTATACAGAAAAGAATAACATGAAGACACTGGTATCAGGTAAAAAAGTTCTGTTGGTTTTCTATCAGCATCCCCTAGTGGTGATATTTATTATTTTCTTATCAGACATGCTGAAGTAATTTGATAGCTCTGCTTACATGGATTAGAAGATCAAGAAAGTGGTGATGCCCTGGAAAAGATACAGTCTGGAAAAAAAGATATATTTACAGGTCTTGCCTGTTAAATTTTCAAAATGATTTTAGAGGTGAAATAATGAGGAAATGGACAAAACCCCGATTTCTGGAATCATGTATGTGGTTTGCTTAATGAGTGTTGATAGGCAAATTAAAATATGAAGATGGGACTTTTAAAACAGCCTCGGTTTTGGTTCTCAGATGTGAACTCTTTACTATTATTATTTGTTTTAATGACAGTGCAGTAGAAAGTTAAATAAAAAACAAGTTAAACTGAAAACCCATGTCAAAAAAGAACTTTTTCAAAAGTATGTTATTAAATAAAAAACAAGTTAAACTGAAAAAAAAGAACTTTTTCAAAAGTATGTTGAGGTTATGCTGCTGTACATTTATATTTTACTTCATTTAGATTTTAGCATAATTAAACATTTTAGACAGTGATGTCTAAAATAATAGACAACCTTAGTTAGTTAGACAACACATAAAAGCACTTAAAAAAGACTTGAGTGACTCAGGAGGCGGAATCCCACCATTTTTCAGTGATATTAAGGCTTCTCTGCTGGACCTAGTTAATTTTTAATCAAAATGGATTTGTGTGTTGAAAACAGACAGTACATGCTTAAACCTGCAGCATAATTTAGACAGTCCAAAATCAAAACCAGTTATTATGAATATCCATTTCTTTCATCTGACCGAAGGAAGATGTCAAAAAAAAAAAAAGAAAATTATTCCATTAATTGGGGGAAATGAAAAGGAAGTTACACTAGCTGGTCTCTTTTGCTACTGTGTATGCCACATTACAGTTTGGCAGGGTCTGTACAACCAACCATCCCTCTTCTCCTCTACCAGAAGACCTGTGGTTATGTGTACCAGCTTTGATGGGTACCAGAGTAGCTGTGGGCCTGGTGTGTTCGCTGATACATCCGATTTTTGTGTATGTGACTATTTTGTAGACTTCCCACAAAGAACTAGAGGCATGTATGGAGGACATTCAGGTGTCCTGTGAAGTCTCTGTGCCTACCATATGGTAGAGCTCAAAACAGGAGCCCACTGTTAGCAAGGACTTTTCACTCTGAGGGTGGTGAGGCACTGGAACAAATTGCCCAGGGAAGTTGTGGATGCCCCATCCTGGAAGTGTTCAAGGCCAGGTGGGATGGGGCTTTGAGCAGCTTGGTCTAGTGGGAGGTGTTCCTGCCCATGGTAGGGGGGCTGGAACTAGGTGATCTGTAAGGTCCCTTCCAAACTACACCGTTCTATAATTCTATGTACGCTGAGGTCCCATTATAGTCTCGAAGTTCTGCATTTCTCACCTCATTCCATATGCTTTCCCCCTCTGCTCTAAGAAAACTATTTAAAACATTACTGAAGTGATGGGCAGAGTTGAAATGGAGCTGATGTATATATGCATTTCTAGACTAAGTGTAGAAGAGACTGCATTTGCAAAGGTTGTGTTTCTGACTCTGTGTTTAGGACTCTGAGTATGTCCCTCTCCTTTCCCCTCTGCTGACAACGCCTCTAGGGATGAAATCTTCAGATTTTGTCAGCTTCAGTATTGTGTGGCGCACTTAAACGCTTCCTGACTATTTGGAGCTGAGGAAATGCCAACCTATTCTGCTGACATCTATTTTACTCTTCTGAGTTAAGGTGGATTGACAACCTTATTGTGTGCTGTTGCCGTTTATTTGACTATCTTTTAAAGCACTTTTTATTTCCCTTTTTACTAGTAGTTGATCAAAAATGACCAGCCCTAAAGCAGTCAAGAAGGCTTTTCAGACTATGTATAAGCAGTGTCAAAATGGAGACACATGCCACTAGAGAGCTGATGAAGAAAAGGAATGGGATGGGAAGGAAGAATTTTTATTACAACTTTTGACAAGGGTCTTATCTGTTGATTGATTAATACTGTGCGATCTACCTTTAAGACCCCAAAATATTGGTTATATTTCATATTTCTTGTACTTTGCACAGCACAAGGGAGACGCAGTTTGTTTGTCACTTGTAGCATTCGCTCCCCTTTTACTGTCCCAGCGCCCCCAATCATTGTATTAGGAATGTTAGAAGATACATCCCTGACCTCTCTTTTTAGTATGATCTTGTTGTCCACGAACTGGTCTACCCATCTTTTGTGTATGGTGATATTGTCTTCTTCCGCCATCTCCTCTCTTCCACAAGTTTGCTGCTCATTGGGTGAAGAAGTGTATTTTCTTTTTCAGTCAGTTTTCTGTTAGTTTCAACAAGCACTACCTAGTTCTCTAATTGCAGGATTTGGTGAACAACAGTTCTGCACTGAGCTTTTCCACGTCCTTCATTATTCTGTGAGGCCTCTTCAGCCCCATGCTGGAGACTCCCAGCTTTTCTCATCTCTCCTCATAAGGCATCTTTCTGGCCCCTTACCATAGAATCATAGAATGGTTTAGGTTGGAAAGGACCTTGAAGATCATCAAGTTCCAACCCCTCTGCCATGGGCAGGGACACCTCCCACTAGACCAGGTTGGCCTTGAACACCTCCAGGGATGGGGCCTCAACAACCTCTCTGGGCACCCTGTTCCAGTGTCTTACAACCCTCAAAGTGAAAAACTTCCTAACGTTTAGTCTAAACCTGCCCTCTTCCAGTTTAAAGCCATTCCCCCTTGTCCTATCAGTACATGACCTAGTAAAAAGTCCTTCCCCAGCTCTCCTGTAGGCCCCTGTCTAGTTGCCCTTCTCTGCACCTTCTCTGCTCCTTCTCTGCACCTTCTCTATCTACTTCCTCAAATGCAGAGACTGCGCACAGCAGTCCCAATGTGGGCATGCCCAAGTTTCTTAAAATGGCACAGTGATGGCTTCTGTCCTGTTCTAAAAACCTTTCTGTTGATGGTCAATATTTTATTGGCTTTTTTGGGCTGCTGCTGGACGTCAGGCCAATGATCTCAGAGAACTGGAAGTGATGATTCTATAATCCTTAATTATAACTGCATTTTTTTGAGGTCATCACTGCTGATGCAAGCTTTAGGGTATTTTTTCCCTAACCGTGCCCTTTTCTGCTAGCTCATTGGCTACCTTTTTACCCACATACAAAGTTTGTCAAGACTTTTTGGTGTTCCTGGCTTTTGACCACCTGGAAGAACTTAGAATTGGCTGTAGCCTCACAGATTTTACAGCACAGTGGTTTCTTCAGATCATCGATAAAGAAGCTGGATAAAACTGTAACCAGCATCAGTCTCTGGGGGACCTGGCTGCTGACTCCTCTTGATCCTGAGAAGTGTTCATTAAGCCTTATGTTTTGATTCATATTTTTTAAGCTGTAAAATATTATTTTTTTTTCTCTCCAGTCCTGTGGCAACTGTTTTCTTTAATAATAAAAGCCTTTTTAAAAATCTGTACAAAGTATGTCTACTTTGGATACCAAAATGCCTTAATCACAGATAAATGCAATTTTATGATCTACATGACTTTCCTGAGTTTTGGGAGTCTAGAAGAAGAGTCACGCAGGTCAGTGCAGCAGTCCCAACCACGCGGTGCACAGTCCAGGAGGGGGCCCTCGGTGTCTCTCTGCTTCCTTCTCAGGGTACTCCCCAAGCATCCAAACAGACTCTCCCCTCATACAGCACTGGGATCTCTCCCCACATACCCCTCATGTACCATGAGCGACCCTGACCCCATCAGTTACTGGATCTGCAGGCAATACCCAGCCAAATGTGTTCAAATCCCCTTCGTGTCCTGTGCCTGCCTGTGGCCGTGGCCATGGCTGCTTGGGGCATGGGGTGGCTGATTGCACATGAGGTGCTTTGCAGTTCTGGTAAAGGGGTTGCTCCCCTGTACAGTGGGGCTAACTGGGATTCACATCCTAGCCCCACTGCCAGCCAGGCACAGCCATGCCAGCTGCCACGCATCCCTTCATCCATGCACAGTCCTACTACAGCTGTTCATACAGACCAGTTCCTTGCGTTGCCATTTACCTGTAACACCTGTACCAATTTCAGTGCTGGAGGTGTCAGGGTCAAGTACAGCAGACTAAGGTGAACATTTGGGCTTCAGCAGAAGACAGTGCTAGCCATTTTGTGCTTGCCCATAGGTTGTTATACATTTATCGTTATACTTCCACCACAGCGCAAATTCTTCCCACAGTCATCTTCTGGCAATTTGCAGGTGGTCAGCACATGTTGGCACTACACATCATACATGGATGAATTAAACCAGGTTCTCTGTTATGCTCCAGGTCTAAGTCTGTAGCTGAAACCAGGACCGCTCTGTTCCGCTCGGCACACCAACCGGCACTGTCTTCTACTGTTCCCCTGTGGCTTTATTGTTTGGGATGAGTGCATTCACTTGATGAACTTGCATGGGTCTTCATTGTATCTGATGAACTATCTGTTGCCAATGCCTCAGCTGCCCTGATGTGTTTATCTTAATGCTGTTTTCCATTGTTTTATCCATTCCTACACAGTCTTGTGGTTACCATTCAGGAATAGGTACAGACGTGCCCTGTAGGCCACTTTTCCCCTTCATCCCCTTCTAACACTGTTTGCATAGCTCTGGCTTCTGCAAACGGACTGAGCACTTCTCTTACATTCAATTTAGCTATGCAGTGAAGGAGGGGACTTTGCAATGCTGCTTTCTACAGCCTCTGTCCCCTTTGGAGCCTGCAGGAACTGTCAGTGAAGAGAGTGTACTTTTGGTCATTATATGAGAGTCCATTGTAGGGTGATGCTTCGGTGACTGTGTTTTGGCCAGGGGTTTGGTTCATAGTTCTTTTTCCTCAAAGCAATTAATAGTGTATTCTACCAGTGCTGCGTGTACTTTGCTTCCCAGAAGAATTCACTGGGCAACCAGTGCAGTCCACTCGCTCTGTGTAGGAGTGGCGGTGCAATGGCACTCTTCTCTGAATACCTAGGGTGGTCTTGGCAGTCAGGACACCAACCTAAGTGGTTGAACTGTCCCTAGGATTTCAGGTGCTGCTTGGACTCCTCCATAGATGGTAAGGAGCTCTTTCCCTTGGGAGATGAGATCAAATGTGCTGGGCCAATGCACCCAAATAGTGAGATAAATCTGGAGATGGTTATAACACAGAGTCAATTTCCCACAGCTTGTTTACTTTTTAATGGTGCAGAGGATGGGGGTTTAAGAACCAATCTTCATTTAATATAGCTGTAATAGTCCATTAAGTACTTCCATCTCACATTCCCAAAAATGAAAGGGAAATACCAAGTGGCTCAAGAAGAGAGAACTCTTGACAATGCGGCTTTGACAGGTGTTGCTAGGAAATAGTGGGCCAAGTTGGGAAAAGCAGCACATGAAAACACTAAGACAGAAGGGCATCCCAAAATATGTCAGTTATCACTCTTGACTACTTTTGATTGATGGTGGCTAAAAGAAGCTCATAGCTGTGAGCAAGAAAACAATCTCTTCTAGACTGATGTCTGCTATGTTTAAGAAGACAGGCTATAGCAATTTTCTGAGGTGTGGAGGTGGGGAATCCAAATGCTGCTGCATTCAATTTCTAACACCAATTTCTCTTTGAATTGAAATTATATACAAGACTCTAAATTTTGTCTAGCAACATGGATTAAAAGAAGGTAAGAACTAAATTGAAAATAGCTGTTTACCACTAAATGTTGTTTATATCACAATTAAGCATCAGACACTCAGACAGAAAAAGAATAAAAAAGCTATCAAAGGTAAGGCAGAAGAGATAAAATGTGAGCCTAAAGTTAAAAGAAAAAGTTGTTTCTGGATTCTTTTTCCAAAACATCTGAATTTAGGAAAATGGAAATTGTTATAAATTCATCTAGTGGTACGGTGAAGGAGTACATCTCCCTTCTAGGCATTGTCTGGTGTTTCAGTCTGCCATAGCCAAGCGGCAGCTAGACTTAACTGATCATTCACAGGCAGCTGTGTAAAACAGAAAAAAAGATTGCATCACTCCTTATGACGAATATATTTTCCTATGCTGTACTGCTTAGGGAAACTACTTCATGCACTGTGGTGCAAAGAAGAATTGTGGACACGCTAGAACAGAACTGGAATTTTAATTTGGATTTTGTTTCGATGTAACTATAGAGAGTTACTGTCACCAGATTGGCCTGTGCAAATAACACATTTCTCCATCTGGTTGCCAAATTGAAAATAAAACAAAATGGAATTTGAACATTGGTTTAGTTTAGATTGCTTTGAATTGGATTTACAATTACTTTATCTCATTGAAATGACCCTTTTATTTATTTCATGCAAAATATTCCATACAAATCTAAGAATTTCATTTTGCTGCCTTCATGTCCTAGGCATCAGTTTACTTCAGCACCACCTCAGGTACAATACAGAGCTATAAGAATACAAAGCATTAAACCCCTTGCTTACATGGCTGGCAAATGGCAGAGAAAGGTTTTAAGCTTGTCCATGGAGAAGAGTTCCAAAGAAGCACCAACACCTACCTTTGTTTCTTATTTTACTTACATATTAATATCCCCAGCATTTCTCAAACTGATTCTAAAATGTTTATTATATTAGCATATCAAGTTTGTTTGCTTTATAAATTATTTAAAATTATGCCAGTTCTACAGTAACAGTAATCGGTTACCCTATTATTGCAACTGAACTAGATGGCTTATTAAAAATATCTCATTTTAAACCAGTTCTAGGTCTATACATGGATGTCAAAGATGTTATTACATTTCTTCCCCATTTCTCAATTAACTAAAGCTTTCTCCTAACAAAGAAATGATAGCATAATTCAATCACTTTTGTGCCTTCTAATTAAGTGGACCTCTCAAGGGTCTAATTTTCTGCGAAGTTAAAAATCCCATTCGTGTGAATACAGTGAAAGAAGGTCAACAGCAGGAACCGAGAATGTTTTATTTCAGAGTGCTTCATAATGTGGACATCTCTGCATCTTTTGCTAATGTAGTTTATCTCTCTCTAGCAGAGATGAGAATTCAGCTGGGGTTCCCCTGTGTAAAGAATGATACAGAGGCTGTATCTTTCAGCCAGAAAGATGAGTTTCAGCAACCTTAAACGGAACCCTAAAAACCATATGCAATTGAAACTATTTGTTGACTTGCCAAACAGCTCTGAAATAACCACAGCTTCTTTTGTCAACAACTTTATTTTCTTTCCTTGACCCCAAATAAAATACATGTTGAAGTCATGACCCCAGGCACGAAGAACTTTTAAAACAACCCTTGTCTGGGTGACACCGGCAGAAACTCTGCCTCTGCACAAGAATTAACTCATTTGCTCCAGAAATGTCATGGTAGCTGACTTAGAGACAAAAACTGTAGGACTTGCAACTTGTAGTTATAACTTGCTACTACAGGGAACTTTAAAGACTCAACTCTCTTCTTTCTTCTTGTAATGTGATATAGTTTCAAAGGCCCTCACTCTGTCAGAAGGTACCAGGGAGGTTGTGGCTTGTGGTAAATAAGGCCTGTGGAGCAGCCACATGGTTCCCTGATATTGCAAGGGAACTATGCAATCACTTTTAGTCTAAGCAAGCTGTCGGTTTCTTCAAGTTCTCAACTCCATAAAACATTCTAAAACCATTTTTCACGTAAAGTAAAAAAGCGATCAAGATCAATGCTTTTATATCAGTAGTAGTATTTCTTTCAACAGAAGACCTCTTCTAGTAATAAGATGGACAGAGTCATGTACAAAGTGCCTTTTAGAAAGTAATGATTGCAGTTTGTTAAAATCGTTGTTGAATATTTTAAAATAATGCTGTTAGTGCAGGAAAATACAATTTGAGAACTCTCTACCTGGAAACATAGGAAATCAAGCTGGTAAACCAATGGGGTTTAGTTCTGTAATGAAAGAGCTCCAACCTCAAATTTTGAATTTAAATCAGTGTAACCTTAACCTACAGAAATAGAAAACTGTAAAGAACAAGCATTGTGCCAACTTTGAAAGTAGGACAGGAACTAAATGTAGAATTCAGCATGGTATGATGTTTCTTAAAGGTAAAATTGTGGTCATGCTGAGATGTGTGATTGACAGTGGAAAATATCTTTGGACTACTCAAAGATCACTTTTAATTGGAAGTTAGGTCAGATGTAGGAAAGTAACTTTTGGTAACCAAAAATTTGTGCTTGAAACTAACTCAAATAACGATCAAAATCACAGGATTCTAAGGCTCGAGGTGACCTTGAAAAGTCTTCTAATCCATCTGACTACTCTTAGGCAGGATCAGCTACAGCTAGCCCATTTCTGATATGTCTAAAGTGCTCTTTGAACTTCAGTGACAGAAAATCTAGTTTGCCATCGCTAAGTACTTTCCAAATATTATTACTCTTAATTTAAAAAAGCTATGACATTCCTTTCTTTTCTTACTTGCAACAGAAATGTACTTGTTCTTGTTCTGTCCTTCCCAGATACGGAGAGTACTTCATCCCCTTTCTTTGCAGTTACTTCATTAAGAATTGAAGACTGTTGTCATAAACTTGCTTTGTGTTTCCTTCTACAAACTTGAACAATTTAAATTTATTCTTTTTTTTTTTTCTTATAGGGAATGCATTCTAGACATTGGTTTTAGACTCCATTCAATTGGTTTATATTTTTATTGCAGTATTTTACTTAAACTGAACACAGTAAACTTAGGAAAGGTTTTGTTGTTTATGAATAGAGCAGAAATTTTACTTCTTGTGTCTTATAAAGGTTTATTCCCCCCGCCGCCTCCCTGCCCCCCCTCCCCCCAAGTGCATGCTATTGGTTATATTTGGATTTACTGCTTGAGAATAGCACTCATTACTCTGGGGACTGTTTTTCCCAATACAGCCTCTGCTGTAGCTTGCTACATCTCTCATCTGGTTTGTGTATGTAGCTTTTATGCTACATTTGAGCCAGGCAAGATACAGCCACCAGGAGTGCTGAGAGACTCCCTGAGCTGTGGTGGCATAGGTTCTGCAACAAATTCCTTGTTCTTATAGGACTCTCAGATGAGTAGTTTAATTTACAGAAGAGTGCACTGCCCACATATCCTTCTGATTTCACTGTCTCAGCACTCTAAAAATCAAGACACAAGATGAGTCAAACATGGATCATTAACCACAGGTCTCCTAGAGTGGTTCTTTCAAAAGCTGCTGTGTTACTGAGCATAACTCTTACTGAAAACTCCTCTAAAATCTCAAAGCTATGATCACCAGTCATTGTGAGAACAAAATTAAGAATTATTTCAATTTTTCTTCATTCCAGTTAGTGCCGATTTGATTCTCATGAAACTGAGGTATTCACACGTGACTTATGAATTATAAAAAGACAAACTGTCTCAAGACTTCTGAATTTGTGACCCCCCATTTTGCTTACCTACTGCTCTTCTGAACCAGTCCGGACTACAGATCAGCTGATAGATGGAGGCCCTTTTTGTGATGTTTTCGGCAAATACGCATTGAAGTAAGAAAGATCTATCAAAGAGGTAATTTTTGTAAGGTGTTTTGGACAGTGGAGAAAATGTAAGAGGCTCTGAGTATACTCTCAGGTAAAGAAGTCAGATTTTGGAATAAGCACTACATCACTACTGGTCTTGATTATTTTTATTTTTTAATAATTGGAAATCATGTTGAGAAAAAAGGAGATTATATTCTTCAAAGATTTCTGGGGTCCTGGAAAGAAAAACCTTGCTGGGATGCCTGTGAGAGGGACACTTTGTAAAATTGTGAAAAACATTGTCCTCCCTCAAATCTCTTGTAACAAGCTTAAGAATGCACTGATATCTAAAAAAAAAAAAAATAAAAATGGCAACTGGTCAAACTCCCAATGTGCTGTGATTCTTGCCTGTCATGCTGGACAATACTGTCTCACTTTTCCCTAATCTGTCTGAATCAATCTCCTGTGTCTTGTCTTATATGCAGATACTAGGATATGTGGGACAGGAATTAAGTTTTTATGTTATGTCTGTGCTTGGGATGTTCCACGAAAAAGATCAATAGGTGCTACAACAATACGTATTATAGAAATCCTGTTGCCTGTTTTCTGTAGTTCTGCTATGTAGCCAATGAGCTGCCAAATCAATCTCAATCAGAAATGCTTTCAGCATGAGAGATTCACTCAGTTACATTGCACAGGAGCATATGGTCTTTCACAATAATCTTGTTTGCACCTACTGCAATTTGTTACGATTGAGCAAGGCAGTTTATCACCAAGACCCTGAGCATCTCAGTTTAACCATGAGTTTGGCCCTGTTTCAGCTGAGAGAAGGACCAGGAAACCTCAGGAGGACTCTTCCACTCCAAATTCATGTAAGAGTCTATGATTGCCTTTTTTTTCTTTTATAATATTTTTACATTTTTATTCAGAGAAATGTTACTTAGGGGGTTGATATGCTTTCCTTTTCTAGGCAAAGGTGATGTGCTGGTGGTTGGAAGAGTTGCTTCACTATTTTGTCCCTTTTCTGCTCAAAGGAGTGACACAGTGGTCTAATCTTATGGTTACAAAGACATGAGGTTCCCTGATGCCAGATCTCAAATTCTTTCATGGCTGAGTCAGTCCTTCACTCTTTTGAGAAAAGGAAACTGCAGTTTTCTGCGCGTATGTTTTTCAGTTGTCACCTTAAAAACCCAATGCCTTAACCATTTGGACACTACACCCCTCTTTCACTCCACCCAGCTGCTGCATGGATTTCTGTATACAGATTTTATAGCTAAGTGTCAGCACTGGTCCAGCAATACATGTTTCCTAAAACATACAGAAAAAAAGCCCAACCCCATCTCTTGAATGGATAGATTTGGTAACATGCTTGAGTAAGTGGGATAAATAAAAAAATGCTAGCATATTATTGGAAGCTTTAGAAGGAAGGTAAGAAGCAACAGTGACTGACCTTAACAAATCCATTTTTTTAACAACCATTTATTAGGCAAAATGTCAGAAAAGATTAAAATAAAGCACTTTGATTCTTCTGTGCAGGATTTTTGAGGCTTTTAAAGTCCAAGATTATTCTGCCTGTTGGGAGTGCAACTAATGAAGGTCTTTCTGAGTAGGTTTGCTATGATCTTTGGGATTATAAAAGCAGAGTAAAAAATGAGTATTCTGCTTGCTCCAATAGTGATCTTCAGACATTCCTAAAATGCCTTAGTTCAAGCTGCTTTGCAGCCATTGCACAAATATGACTTGGCAAGACTGTTAATGATTTGACCTTCATTTCAAGTTTACTTTGTGCTTGCAAGAGCAATGGGTAATGATGAGGAATATAATTTTGTTCCTAGTGGCAATGAGGTTGCTCGGTAGCCATAGCACTACTTACAAGGGGGAAATCCTGTCTAACCATGAGTAAACTTTGCTCAGAATGTTTACAGCATTTACGGACTGTAATTCTCGCTCCCTCTGTAATCCTCCCTTTGTTCTCAGCAAACGCTTTAGGTGCTCCAAACTACCACTGGGTCAAAAATCTGCATAGTTCGTAGCAGTAGATAGCAAATCTAACATCCTTGTTGTGAAAACTAAGCTAAAAATGTACATAGGATAAGACTGGCTATGCTGCAGGATATAAACCAGTTGCATAGTCACCTCATGGCAGCATAATTATCCTTTAGAAAGATATTCATATTCCTCCGAATCCCTTAGGGCTAGCTGCTGTGAAAGAAGTGAAAACTACAAGAAACCAGAACAAACAGATTGGTGTTTTAAAATGGCCTGGCAATTTTTAATTCCCCAAATAGTAAAAAGATCTCTCAAAGTGAGAAAAATTTACCCTGTGTTTTCTGCACACTAGCAGAAAAGGCACAGAGCGTCTCAGCTGAGTTGCTATGACAGATTCTGTGGGTGCTGTTTTTCATTCTTTTGTACAATTTAATTTTTTAAAAAATCTTCTGTGTGTGTGTTACGTACACCTGATCAACTTGCTCTGGCAGCAGCAGCATGAATGCAACTGGTTGCTGTGAGGAGCACTTATGTGTGTCAGGCACTTGTCCTGACTGAAACCCCCCCTCAAGCTGTGTCTTATCAGCCTGTAGCGTTGCTACACAAAGGTGTTTTGCAGTTTCAGTTTCTGCAAGGTCCAGAATATACTGGTGAAATATTTAATTCTTCTCTTTGTTTTATAATATGTGTATGCCCGCACATATCTATATTTATAGCCATATCCATATCTGTGTCAATCTAACTATACCTGCATATATCTGTATATACATATGTATGTATGTATATGTATGTGTACGTACATTTATGTGTATATATTCATACATGTACAGTGCAGACACATATATATAGATTTATATTTAAAGCCTTTAGAGGCTCATAACTTTTTTTGGTCTGGGTTTTTTTTTTCTACTGCAGAGATCTAGCTTGTTTTGGAAAATCCTTCCACAATATTGCTTTGCTTTGAAAATAACAGTATGTTATCACATTGCAAAGCTTAGAGAAAATGGACTCTGAAATACAAAGTCAGGAGAGGCAGATAGAATTTTGATCTGCTCCTTGAGAACATAAGGATGTTTCAGATGAGAAAAAGAATTTGATTTTCTTGTGCCGATGCCTGCCTTTCAAACAAGAGGTTTTTAATGATTTCTCTCTCTTTATGTAAGCTTGGTCCTTGGTTAAAATTCTCTACTGCATCTAATATATACCTCAGTCCTTTGCTGGATCTGGGGCACTGTGTGATGGTAGTCAGGAGAACTTTGATCTCCAATCTTCTGCCCTAGAGCTTTCCACTCAGCCTTTCTGGAAGCTGGTTTCAAATGACTTCCTTATACTGAAGGTGTTTCTCATTATTCTTTAATTTTGAATATCTCTATCCTGTCTTCAAATTAACCCTTTTAATTTGGTCTTCCTTTTATAGAGGATTAGTGTTTACTTTTCTGTTTTCTCTGAGTGACACAGTGAAACAAGACAGCTACTACAGTTCATATAACTAAAAATAATATCATATGTGCATTGGGGAATATCTAATGAAGATAGTACAGTATATAACTGCAGATGAGTTGTGCAACTATTTTGTTAATGTAGAAGGAAAGTCTTAGCTGAGTTAGATTTCATTTCCTTATCTTTAGCTCATATTTTTCAAGGAGAGGTCATGAATCTGAGAACAAATGTGGTAGGTACATGAGGAAAAATGTGTTTCGCATCTTAACAACTTTCAAGTTATCTAGCTTCTACTGTATAAGACACCATGCATCTGTCCATGTTATGATGGCTTCCAGTAAGTCCCTGTCGTACAGTGGGTGAATTCATTTACAGTACAGTCCTGCCCTGGTTATGGCCTCCATGTGAGCATGCTGCAGTTGATGTAGTAGTTGCTGGGATTATGGTCCAAGAAATTAGGCTGTCCACCTCTCTAGAGATGGACAAGAAGTTCCTGGTTCACATCTGTTTCCTTTGCTCTTTGCTTGCTCCCCTGTTGTGGTGTCTCACAGCCTTTGACTTTCCCAAGCCTGGTTCCCAGCTCCAGCCACACCAGCCCAGTAGGTGGTACTGCTCCTCCATGGAGAAACACATCTGCCAGTGGCTCTTCCTGATCTATGCAGATTTCCTTCCATCAGGCTTAAGGTTTTCAGTGAACCCTTTTTTTCATGATCCAGTGGAAGTCCACGGTGAGAGAGAAACTATGGAAATGCTCTGAGGAGTGAGGTACAGACATTATGACAAGGGAGAATGTGGTGGGGGCCAAGTTGTGGCTGGAATCTGAAACGTGCCAGATATTCTTGGCAGTGTCTTCTTGGGAGATCTTTCTCTTCATCTTGACAAAAATTTATCTGCAGTACTGATAAGTGATTTCTAGTGTCCTGACAGCCATTTTGTATATTAGAGAGAGAAAAGTGCGCCCCCCCACCCCACCCCGCCCCGCAAAAAAAAGGAAGGGAAGGGAAGGGAAGGGAAGGGAAGGGAAGGGAAGGAAAACACATCCTAAAACCAACCCCCCTCATCCCAAACTCCAAACCCCCAAACCAAAAAAAAAAGCCACAGACGTGAGCAACCCATGTATAAAGAGGGGGAAAAAAACACCCCACATTCGGTGGCACACTTTTCTGACAAGTATGTTTTGTGTGTTTTCTGCTGTTTCCAAATATTTTGGCAGTATCATATTGCACTGTTTGAATTGCAAGGCCAAGTGAAATTTAGGGGAAGTCCTGTGCTTTCTGAGGAGGTTTTCTAGATCAATTCTCTCCTTGAATAAACATATATGTACCACACATTGTCGTGTAGACCCAGAGCAAGGCATTCTGGAGCTTGAAAGGTCTCCCTCTCCGCCCCCTCTACTTCCAAGTACCAACAATGCCCTCAGTTTTCCCTTAACACTTTAACCTTTTCCTGCCTGTGAAAAGTTTTCAGGCATATATTTTCCCCCGAAAGTGTGCAAAAGGGTGGCTGTGACCCATGGCCTTTCTGGAATTTTTGCAGTGGTGTTGAGTATTTTAAAAATGTACACATAATCCACAGCAAAGCAATATATCAGGCAATGGGTTCATCGATAATGAAGAAAGAACTAAGGTAACAGCTGAAATTTATCATAAATGTAGATATTATGTCATATATGTATGTCATGTGTTGCTACATGCACACAATAAGTCTGCCTAAATGTGTTGGAAAACTAGTTCTGAGACCTTGGTAGCCAGAGTTGTGACATATGTGCCCATCCCTAGTAACTGAACATACCTACAGTGTTCATTTCAAATACAGAATATTAGCAAAAAAATGGTCATGAATCATCCTCATACCAAGATTTTGCAACAACAGAATCATTTAATCTGTGAAGAAATTAAAAAGAAAGTACAACTTTTAAAGCCAAACTTCTGCAAAACTCCTTAAGCCCCCCCCAAGTTTCCTTTTTTTCTTCTCACTGTTAAACAAATTATAATAGTATCTGTTTTGTGATCATTGAAATGGAAGTTGTTTTTTTTTTAAACAACTGGGAGATTGTAGCAACTTGATCTGAACTTGTTTTCTCTTTTTAATTATTCGGTAATTCCAGTATACGAGCTCTGTGATGTTATTCTAATGAATGTCTATTTTTCTATGGAGTAGCAGAGAATGTACCTAAATGAATCAGGAAATCTCAGCTTGCTGCTATTAAATAAAATTTACTTTAATGAATAGAGAGCTATCTGTCTGTCTGCAGTGAGTAAACAATATAAATATCTTTCTGCATTAACATAACAGTTTATCCTCTTAAAAGTAGTACATTTTTGAAAATGGAAAATACCAAGAAAATAAGACTTTTTTTCTCATAAACATAAGCATCTAGATCTTTTAGGATGTAATTAGAGGATACAGATCACTTGATCCCTGATATTTTTCACAGTGACAGTTTTTCTTGGACTCAGAAGGTGAAAGAGCTAATTTTAATGAGTTTGTATTTGTAAAAGTCTGCACACACACGAAAAATCTCCAACTGTCACAGCAGCCAGTAATTGGCAGAGAGATGCTTTGATAAAGGAGGGAAGAGATCCCTGCTGGTTCAAGACAGGTGGACATCAACTTGAATCCAATTTACATCTTAAAATACACAATAGAAAAGATTTGCATTACATTGCCTGGATGAAAGGGACCTCTTAGTCTGAGCTCCTCATTTACTTTCCCCTCTTCCTTTTTTTTTTCTTTCCCAAGCACTTAAACTATCTATAGCTAAGTTTTAATGAAGATACCTTGTTCAGCTGCTGTTTGAGGCAGCTATTTACTTGACTAAGACTCAAATCTGAACTCATGCTGGGCTAAAAAAGAAAACTCAAACTAATAATTGGACAGACCTGAAATTGGATAGCCTGCTTTACCCACAGCTTGAATCAAGTGAGTGTATCTTCAATTTCAAGTTATTTTTCTTTGGTTGCCTGGTCGAGATCCCTTGCAACTCTTACTGGGGCTTAACAACAGAGCTGCAGTAGAACGTATCTGCTCTGAAAAGTATAAGAAAGGGCTCCTGATTGCCATCTTTGGATGGTCTAAGTGATCCTAGCTACATCTTTAAATGGTTGATCCATGTTTAAACTATTAATTCAGACACAAACTTTTACTGCATCCTAACGTTTTCTGATTAGGAGTCCAACACTGTACTTGAGTGAGGGGAAAGTTGGCTTATTCTTGTTCCAGAAGGGACACTGAAGAAAGGCAGTTGGGGAGTAGGTGAGTAGTTTGAATTTTCATTCCTCTGTAGTTTCTTCCCCTGTATTTGAGTCATGACTGATGGAAACCTAAAGCATGCTTACAGAAGCCTAGGAATTTTTCGTGTGTATGTTTTCAGGTACAAATTCCAACCTTGCAATCAGCAATGTGAAGCCTATTCCAAATTATACGTGTACCCGAAGTTACACTTATACTGACATTCTGCTATTTGTTAAATCTTTGATTCTGAGTTGCCATTCCTTTTTTAAATAATCCCATATCCTGGAGGCAAAGGGGAAGGTCTGGAGGGAGGAAGGTTTCCCCTCAGTTAAGAAGGACCAAGTCAGAGACCACTTGGCCAGTCCTTGGGAGACCCAGACTTTGCAGGTAACCGAGAAAGTCTGGGGGAAGCAAGACTATCCCTTGGTTGATGAGGAGCACGTTAGAGATCAGTTAGATAAACTGGATATACACAAATCCATGGGGCCTGATGGGATGCACCCTCTGGTGCTGAGGGAGCTGGGGGAAGTCATTGCTGGGCCGCTCTCCATCATCTTTGAAAGCTCCTGGAGGACAGGTGAGGTGCCTGGGGACTGGAGGATAGCCAATGTCACTCCAGTCTTCAAAAAGGGCAGGAAGGATGACCCAGGAAACTACAGGCCAGTCAGCCTCACCTCCATCCCTGGAAAGATGATGGAATATCTTGTTCTGGGAGTCATCTCAAAGCACCTGGATGAAAAGAAGATTATCAGAAGTAGTCAACATGGATTCACCAAAGGGAAGTTATGTCTGATTAATCTGATGGCATTCTATGACGAAGCGACTAGATGGGTGGATGAGGGGAGGGCAGTGGATGTTGTCTACCTTGACTTCAGCAAGGCTTTCAACACTGTCTCCCACATCATCCTCACAGGCAAGCTTAGGGAGTGTGGGTTAGATGAATGGACAGTGAGGTGGATTGAGAACTGGCTTACAGATAGAGCTCAGAGGGTTGTGGTTAGTGGTACAGAGTCTAGTTGGAGGTCAGTAACGAGTGGTGTCCCTCAGGGGTCCAGTCTTGACTGGGTCCAGTCCTGTTCAGTATATTCATCAATGACCTGGATGAAGGGATAGAGTGTGCCATCAGCAAGTTTGCTGATGACACAAA
>NW_009649293.1:1483269-1500418 GCF_000708025.1 Charadrius vociferus | reverse complement strand
AAAGGGACCTGGGAGTCCTGGTGGACAACAGGATGACCATGAGCCAGCAATGTGCCCTGGCGGCCAAGAAGGCAAATGGCATCCTGGGTTGCATCAGGAAAAGTGTGGCCAGCAGGTCGAGGGAGGTCATCCTCCCCCTCTACTCTGCCCTGGTGAGGCCGCATCTGGAATACTGCATCTAGTTCTGGGCTCCCCAGTTCAAGAAGGACAGGGATCTACTGGAGAGGGTCCAGCAAAGGTGTACAAAGATGATTAGGGGATTGGAACATCTCTCATATGAGGAAAGGCTTTGGGACTTGGGTCTCCTTAGTCTAGAGAAAAGAAGATTGAGGGGGGATGTTATTAATACTTACAAATACTTAAAGGGAGGATGCCAGGGGGATGGGAACAGTCTTTTTTCACTGGTGCCCAGTGATAGGACGAGGGGTAATGTGCACAAGCTTGAACATAGGAAGTTCCATCTTAACATGAGGAGGAACTTCTTTACCTTGAGGGTAGTGGAGCACTGGTACAGGCTGCCCAGAGAGGTGGTGGAGTCTCCCACTCTGGAGACATTCAAAACCCGCCTGGACGCTGTCCTGTGCAATTTGTTGTAGGTGACCCTGCTCTGGTGGGGGGGTTGGACTAGATGATCTCCAGATGTCCCTTCCAACCCTAACCATTCTGTGATTCTGTGATTCTGTAGTCCTTCCTTTACAGATAAGGGTCTCAGCCTCTTTTAAAACACAAAGCAGTAGATCACCAATGTAAATACAGTCCATTGTTTTAAAATGTAACTTTCCTTCTTACATGAGCATGCAATTTCCTATTTTGTAAAGTTCCCTAAAGTATGGCTATGTGTGATATTAGAAAAATAATCTAATAATGTACATTACTGCATGGTTTATCTCTTTCAAAATTTCAGGAATTTTTGTCTAATTTCAGCATGAATGTGAAATTGAGAATTGAAATGAATGGAGTTACTGAGTACTTTGGGTGAAATACTAGGCCACTTAGGTGTCTGAATACAGGCTATTTTTAAAAATCTTTCAGAATCCTTTGTTGTTCAGGTAGAAATGTCTTCAATAGAAAATGTTGGTGAATATATTTGGCTTCACGTGCTTGTATAATGGTACAGCCTAAGATTTATTCTACGGTTGCTTATTTTGAAATGTTGAAATGTACTTTCAAATATTTCCATCAGGCAACTGAGTCAGGCTACCTAGAAAGACTGATCGGAGTGCCTGGCTCCATTCAGTCTACCCACATGGATTTCCCTTCAGTGGAAACTAGTTTGAAGGCAAAAGTGGATGGGGCATTTTTAAAGCTGTCTTAATGAAGACACTGCAGGAAACCACTCCTAAAGATGGGACCGTAGTTGCATTTCACATATTTGAGTTTAGTCTCTGACAAACAAGTGAAGAATGATGAAGTCACTGAAACTGGATATAGGGTACCCAGTGTATGGAGTATCCTGCACAACCCATGGCCAACCCCTTTTTCAAGGGGGTTGCTGAGGGAAAGGACCTGGTTCATATGAATCTAGAAGCAGGAGACAGTTTTTCTAAGACCATAGGTTTTTTTCTTGTATTTCCTGCAGTGGACATGCTTTGAGGCACAGCTCAAAGTCACCACCCTCCTATCAAATATTTTACCTCTGAAAACTGGTTCGTGACTTCTTATCCAGAGAAGAATGATTGAGATGCAGGATAATGGAGATACCACCCAATGCCAAACCTGAACCTTATCAATGATGCCGAAGGAGGGTAGAGTAGCGAGGATACATGACCCCAGGACGCCTTCATATCCTTTGTGTGTGAAAATCACTTATGGCCTTGCATGAATGTGGTGGGTTGACTCTGACTGGACATCGGGGAGAAAATATAACAAAAGGCTCATGGGTCGAGATAAGGACAGGGAGACCACTCAGCAATTACTGTCATGGGCAAAACAGACTCGACTTGGGGAAATGAATTTAATTTATTAACAATCAAAGTAGAGTAATGAGAAATAAAACCAAACCTTATAACACTTTCCCCCCACCCCTCCCTTCTTCCTGGGTTTAACTGCGTTCCCAATTTTCTCTACCTTCTCCCCCCTGAGAGGCACAGGGGGAGTGTGAATGGGGGTTATGGTAAGTTCATCACACACTGTCTCCGCCACCCCTTTCTCCTCAGGGGGAGGGCTCCTCACACTCTTCCCCTGCTCCAGCGTGTGGTCCTTCCCACGGGAGACAGTCATCCATGAACTTCTCCAACATGAGTCTTTCCTGTGGACTGCAGTTCTTCAGGAACTGCTCCAGTGTGGGTTCCTTCCACAGGGTGCAGTCCTTCACGAACAGACTGCTTCAGCTTGGGTCACCCGTGGGGTCACAAGTCCTGCCAGCAAACCTACTCCAGCATGGGCTCCTCATGGGTTCACAGGTCATGCCATGAGCCTACTCTAGTGTGGGCTTCCTACAGGGTCACAGCCTCCTTTGGGCATCCACCTGCTCTGGGTGGGGTCCTCCACAGGCTGCAGGTGGATATCTGCTCCACCACAGACCTCCCTGGGCTGCAGGGGGACAGCCACCCTCACCACGGTCTTCACCACAAGCTACAGGGTAATCTCTGCTCAGGGGCCTGGGACACCTCCTCCGCCTCCTTTTTCACCGATCTTGGTGTCTGCAGGGCTGTTTCTCTCACATAGTCTCACTCCTTTCTCCTGGCTGCTGCTGTGATGCGTTTTTTTTTCCCCCATTCTTAAGTATGTTATCACAGAGGTGCTACCACGGTTGCTGATGGGCTTGGCCAGTGGCAGGTCCATCTTGGAGTGGTCTGGCATTGGCTCTATCGGATACAGAGAAAGCTCCTAGCAGCTTCTGACAGAAACCATCCCTGTACTCCGCCCTGCTACTGAAACCTTGCCATGCAAACCCAATACAATGAACTTGTAGTTGAAGAATTTGGTTACACTTCCCCTGTGTTCTTTCACTTCGTTTGCATAATTTTTCAGGTTAACCTGAGTAGCGAAACACTAAAGACTAGGAAAAGCATGATTACATGCCAAAATCATACTGTGGTGTTGATGCTTTATATTTCATTATATAAATTCACATAGAATTTACCTGTGAGTGTTAGACAAACAGGCTGTGGCTTTCTGTGTTGGATAGAGATGTGCAGCACTAAGAAAAGAAACAAATTGAAGGTGTTTTCTGTTACTTTTGCTGTGTCTCTGCATAGTGACTTGTCAATGGGTGCATCACTCCCTGCTCTGGAATATAATCTCTGGTTTCTTCTGGAGTCTGAAGTGACAAAAAAAAAAAAAAAAGGCTTACTGCTGTCATTTCTGATGTTACAAGGTTACAGGCTACAACCTTGGGAGATTTTACACTAAATTTGATTTTTATTGTTTCACTAAATGGGACCGGTTTTCTGACAGTCAATAAAACTGCAGGTGATGCTCCTCTTATAATAGATGTGAACGGACTATTACTGTTTGCTATAGCAGTTTAACTGCAGGGCAAGTTTATAAGGCTTTTTGTTGGAAAAAACTACCAATCTTTTTTTAGCCACAGGACTATTTCTTTATTTTCATCAAGTTCCCTAGTAATATTGGTATATACTCATCTGAACAGGTCTGAAATAAGTAGAATGTTCTCTGCTTCCAAAGTTCAAAACCAGCCGAAAACTGAAAATCGGTATTGGTGGGCTAAAATGAAAGTAGTTGGAACAGTATAAATAGGTAATCCTAAGATTCAAAATAATTTATCAAAGCAAATGTTATATGAGTATTGTGTAGTAACAGCAATGTAGAAGTCACCTTCATGTCTTGGTGCTTTCTTTTAAGTCACAAGAAGATTTTCTCATTCTGAAAATCAATATGCAATATTTATTTTTCCGCCGGTGTATAAGCCCAAGTTGCTTTGGACAAGCTGATTCCTCCTTATGCATTCAATTTAAAAATCACCGTACTACTGTCTTTGACATCCTTTCTATCTTTAAATGAACTATGTGCTCACTCCCAACCCTCCTTCAGACTCTTATCCAACTACAATGCTTATGGTGGTTGTGAAGGATAAGCAAAAAAAATAGTAAAAATACAGACCACATACGTAAACATATTTTCTTAGTCTTTTCCATCTTTCAGTTACTATTTTCAATATGAAACTGTAAACATTTCTAGAAAATGTCGTATCTGTATGTCTGTATAATGTCAAACTACATCTTCTGTTATTTACAGGGTGTTAAACTACTGTGACTTCGACAGTGAGTCTGTCAGGATCTTCAAGCAATGGAAAGCCAGATATAAAGTCTATCCTCTGAAGTCTTGGAAAAAAATTCTGGTATGTAATTCTCTAGAATGTTAGGAGTTTAATGCATTAACATAACAGTGACATAATAATTCACTCCACTCTTTTAGTTGAAGAGAATTGAAATACAGCTGTAGTAAACAGAATCAATGTCTTTATGACGCTCTGTATCAGCACAAACTTTTGCCTAGTTTGAGGAAAAGCAAGAGTGAACAAAATAACCATAAAAGTTCATTCAATGATGTTGATATTTCCAGTATTTAAAAATTTTTCCTAGTAATTTTCATTTATGTCTTCCTGTTTCTAGTTGTATTTTTTGTAAAGTTATTCTGACTGTTAATAGTTTCGCTGTATATTTTTTGTTTATTTCTTTTTTAAGTACTTATCTATACACATATTTTTTAAATGCATGTTTATAAAATGGATTGGTTACTGGGTATAATGGGAATCATCAAAGAGGAGAAATGGAAAGAATTAAAAATAAGAACAGATGAAAGACTTAAAATGTGTGAAAGAACCATATTTTGGAGTCTGAGATCAGAAAGCTCAGTAAAGCATGTAAATAACAGTAAACGTCAGCTGGCATTGACTTATATTTGTGAATCTCATAGGATGAGTGCATCATCACAAATGTTTAACATCTCTCTGATGGCTTGGTCTTCACCTGCATCTTTCTGATGTTTTACATCCTTTACCCTTCCTTTCATTTTTTGGTAGACTTTTTGCTCATCATGTGTGATATTATGATATCTTACTTTGGGTGTAATGTGAGGATCTGAGTTTTAAACTGCGACCTCAGCACTCCTCTGCCTGCCAGCTCCCCTAGTTTGTATCCTTCTGTAGCACATTTTGTCCTCTCTGATAATTATGGAGGACAGGGAACTCTGTAATGCCTCCACCCTTGACATCTCATTTCTTTATCAAACTCAGTAACTTCTTGTGGTGTTGATCTGGCAATCATCTCTTGAAAATTCTCTTTATTCTTTTTCTGCTGCTAAGTACTTACCATGTTTTTATAGAACAGGCCCTCTGGCTGGAGTAAAGTTGCCAGTTAAAACTTGTGAGACTGATCCACTGTTTTATTATTATTTCTTTCAGCAGCTCTTCAGTGTCTTTGATGTTACCCATGCATTTGCATGAAAAGCTGTCAGTGATTTATTTTAATAAAATCCAATTATCCTTTTCAGTTCCTTGTGAAAAATTAATGGATGTTTCCAGTGTAATTGTGAATATAAGCTCATGGAATGAAACGCAAGTCACTAAAGGAATTGTGGCATTAATAGTGCCAGCAGCAGCAATGAGGGCTAACAAACATCTAAAGCTGTGCAGACTTAACTTCAGTAACTTGTGCAGAACTATTTGGGTCCAAGGAGAAAAGCAGCTGTTTTCAAGGAGCCATGCTAGGATAATCATTGAATCATAGGATGGTTAAGATGGAAGAGGCCTTAAAGATCTTCTAGTTCCAACCTCCCCGCCATGGGCAGGGACACCTCCCACTAGACCAGGTTGCTCAAAACCCCATCCAACTTGGCCTTGAACACTTCCAGGGATGGAGCATCCACAACTTCTCTGGGCAACCTGTTCCAGTGTCTCACCACCCTCATAGTGAAAAATATCTTCCTAGTATCTATTCCAAATCTACCCTCTTCCAGTTTGAAGTCATTGCCCCTTGTCCCATCACTACATGCCCTTCTAAAAAGTCCCTCTCCAGCTTTCTTGTAGTCCTCCTTCAGATACTGGAAAGCCACTATAAGGTCTCCCTGAAGTCCAGTACTCCAGGTGGGGTCTCACAAGAGTGGAGTAGAGGGGCAGAATCACCTCCCTCGACCTGCTGGCCACACTTGTTTGGATGCAGCCAAGGATATGCTAAAATATCATACTTTTCACAGAGTCCATTGTCCCCACATATAGTTCCTTCACTGTGTAGACATGGGAAAATAAATTACACTTCCAGAAGGTGGCCTCTTCTGCTTTCTAGGATGTTTTAGTTGAACCTAATCTCTTACAACTTCAGTTTTTCTGTAGTTTCACAAGAAACAAAAATGGGAACTTCTGTCTCTTGAACCGTTGAATCATCATGGTCTCAGCTGTGGATTTTTAAAGCAAGCTTTCTCTCTTCCAGCAAATCCTTGATTTCTCCATACTGCTAACAGCAGGAGGTTATGCTTCCACTGCTATCAGCTTTTTTTTATCTGAAATATGGAATTGTTTTCTTGGTACTACTGAAATTTTCCTATTGGTGCAATCAAAAAGAAAGGAAGGGGTGTGTATCTCTCTGTTGCCTTAAATCTGGGCTGGTGTGGACCTGACTAGCATTATAAAGTTATTTGCACCAGCCAACTGCCTTTGCAGGTTGGTTGTGTTATCCATAAATTAAAATAATCCATTTGGTGTAATGCTGAAAAAGGCTGGTTATAAGCAGCAGTGAGATGACACCAGTTTTATTTGGGACACTTAAATAACTGAGACTTGAGACCGTTCAGTGATTGTCACATACCCCAGCTGAGACCCATTTGTGTCCCCATTTGAACACAGCAGGGGTAAGATGAGAAGCCCACCAGGCCTGATGTACCGAATATATATGTAATGTCAATCTGTTATGTCTCAGTGGTACAGATAACAATGCGCCATCCCCCTTCCCCATTGCTCCACTGCTATTTAGATTTTACAAAAAATCTTGCAGTGGACCTCAGCATTTTTTCATTAGCTCCTCTCCCCCAAAACCAACGCACAACCTGATAACTAATTTGTCTCTAATCTTATTTCAAGATATCAGTAAAGTCTCAAAATGGAAAAGAATACTTAATGATTATCACTCAGTAAGTACAATAATGATAAGCCCAGGAATGGCCTTCAGCATCACAGGAAAAAAAGGTGTGGGAAAAGAGACCTTAATTAAACATTTACAGGGAACCTGACCCACGAGACCTGTTTTAATAATTTTAATTGTCCAATCTCTGGTCTGTTATAATTATCCATTATAAAACAAAAAGCCCCAAATACAACACAGTAGAAAGCATCAAAGAAGAGAAAATAATGACTTTCATTTCGTATCTGGGTAAGACAATACCATCCTTCTTTATCAGATTTGTAATGGGGCTGGTCATCACTATTGTCTATCCATCATACAATTTTGTATAGAATCAGAGAATCATAGCGTGGTTTGGATTGGAAGGGACCTTTAAAAGTCATCTAGTCCACCCCCCATGCAATAAGCAAGGGACATCTTCAACTAGACCAGGTTGCTCAGATCCCCATCCAACCTGACCTTGAATGTACCCTCATCTATCTCATTGCATAATTAAAAAACTGAGGGTACTGTTCAATATCTATCCTGTATTCCTTCAGCTAAGTTACCATTTCTACCTTACCAGTTCCTCTTGTATTCTTATTTTTGCTGCTTGCTGTGTGCATACAGTTCTGGATACCTTTGCATCAATACCTCTGCAGGAATTTTAAAATGTTAATTACGGATGATGATATGCGAAATGGTATTTAGGTTTGCTCCTTTCTTCCATTCCAATAATAAGCACCTTTTTCAGAGCTGATCCTAGATGGATAATACTTAATAGCAGTTTAGTGAAAAGATGCTGATTCCATAAAACATTAAACATTTCATAAAGTCTGGTTTCCTTATTAAACAGTGTCAAGAACTTCATCAGTGATTGACTGGCAATACACATCAAACCAAGCTCCTGGGAATATATATTGAATTTGAGTTCAAAAGATTCAAGGTTTCAAGACAACAAATTTCATCCGTGTTTTTAAGATGTCAGGATGTACATCTGCCCTTTAGCTAAAAACTAGCAACAGAAACCTTCCTCTGTGTTTATAGTGGTAGTGTAAAAATCTTTGCTAAATAAATGATAAAGTACAGGCAAGTAGCTTTGTACTTGATAATCAGTTGTTGGAGCCAAAGCATTTTCTCAAACAGTAGGCCTTTTTCAGGGTCAGTAAGACTTCAAAATGGCATAAAATCTCAGTGAGGAAATGTTCACAGAAAATGAATTTTCAAAACCTTGAATAGTTTTATTGGTCTTTTCCTTCCTCCCTAGCTAAACTTTGTTTTGTAACTATTACTTCAAAATTACACGCTTGCAAGTCTTGCAGCCCTGTTCTGCTAGCCACAGCACACAAAACCCACAGAGATGTGGTGAGGGAGCAGCTGAGTTTTGGGTGTTGCTGTGAGCCTTTACATTCACGCCAGCGTTTCCACAGTCTGCCCGGGAACGACTTCTCTGAACCCAAGGAGATTCCTGTCTTCTGCAGCCTTGCCTGACATAGGCAAAATATATCAGTAGAGGTTTAAAATTAACTGTTATTAGAAAATAAAAAGTTATTTATTGGTAGGCGGGCTTAAGCAGCACTTCTTACAACGTGAATCAGGTTACGGTATTGTTCTAAATACAGGCTGTGTTCCAGCTTTATATTTGTTGTAATGCTTGCTTAATGTTAGGATTGTCTACTTTTTATGGTGCCAACACACAATATTTCTTATAAGAACTTTAAATAGTCATGTGAAGAGCATAGATATGTTAAATTAATTGAATTATTTATGGCAAAGCAATTAAAGAACAGACACTTAATTAGCATATCTTAGTGCCAGAATAAGTAGATTAAAGGAAACACTGTAATTGAACAAAATAGAGGTAACTATGCATTGTGTGGTTAAAAAGATTAAATACGTCTCAGACATCAAGCACATAACAATTTCAGTTGTTTATAATAGGCATTACTAACTTTATTGCATATATTTCTCCAAATGTTTTCCAGTCATTACAGGTAAAAGTTGTTAGTTCAAAAACCCTTGCTTATTGGATTGTTAACTTTCAATTAAATAGTTTGGTGATATAGACATTTCTTCAGTGAGCCACATGTTCTGGGCTATAGTGGAATTGAATTTTGGCTGTACTAATGGGTGTGGTGGAAGCAAGATGGAAATTGGCATTTGGCCTTCAATGCTTTGCTCATAAAGTAAAGGAAAAGACACTCAGCTAACGCAATCTGAAAATGAAGCAGAAATCTTTCCAAATGATTTAGAAAATAATTACTGCTTTTAAGAAGGAAAAATGGATATAAGATTGAGAAGTATATATTTTTTTCTCCACCTGAAAATGATAGAAATATTCATATTTCCTTTAACAATACAACCATAAAGTTATAACTTTGTAATGAAACTACTGTGCACTTTGGAGTTATGTTTTGGTAGTGCTTAAGTAGTGGTGCCAACCTAAGACCATGTATAAGATGGACCACATGGAAGGGAAGAAGCAATGTCCCTTTAACCTGTTCTGCAGGACAGATTGCATATTGCTGTGTTTCAGGCATTCTCTCTCCTTCCTCCTGGTGTCTTCTCTCTTTTACAGCAGAAGTCTGAGCTCGCAGAAAATTATTTTGCATCATAGGTCCTTTATGTTGTCTAATGAAGGTGACCTATTTTTCAGCGCCTTAGACTGCGTTTTCTTCTCCTCGCACTTCATTGTAAATGCTTCTCACTGTACACTGATAATGATTTAAATCCTCTGTGAGAAGTTTAAAACTTCAGACTCAGTGCTAAGTGTGAGTATTTTTATTTGCTTCATCACAGGTTTTCCTCACAGAGGCAGGTGCTACAATGCCTGAGAAGACAAGGAATCCATAAAAAGTCTCTGGTATTCTTTCAGTGAAGTAAAAATAGCACAATATAAAATGATTAATCAAAATTAGCAGGAAATAAAAGGGGTGAGTTATGAAGAAAACCTGGGATTAAAATACCATAATGAATTAACATTTGGAAGACTGAGAATATTGATATAAATGCTGTGTCACATATCAAAGCCAAATAATGACCAAGTACCTCAGTGAATACTTGACTTACACACATCATCAGTTGATTGTTGAAAATAGCAAACACACACTTCAGAGTCAGTAACATAATGAGTGTTGAAGGAATGGCTAAAAATAGCTAGCGGGATTATGTTCAATGAACACTAAAATTTGCTCCCTATGATCAGCTGGCCGAAACTGCCTCACCAGTGGCATGGTAGTCATCGCTTTGGTTGCAGACAAAGGGTTGACATTTGGCTTTGGTGGTTAAAATGCAGTCAGCACCGCAGCTTCATGTTCTGAAATTTCTGATGAAATGTATTATGACAAATCCTATTAGCTGTAGTGCTTAAAATTACTTTAAGCACCATTGCCTCTGTGCCATTATATGGCTGCTACAAGTGTGACAGCCAGTGACCCACCTTTGCAAGCTTCTCTGATTGATGTAGTTGTAACCCTGTTCTGTATGACTGTGCTCACTTGTGATTTTCTACCTCCTGAAGGATGTTCAGATGAATATCTGAATCATCAGTGTGAATGTCCGAATCAGCAGCAAATGAGATATAATTTAAATAGCAATGGTGGTATGGAACACTCCGCATTGAAAGAAGTCACAGTCGTAAGCAACACTTGAGCATCACACCTAAAATACCTTAGCTAGCTGTGAAGGAAAAAAAGTGTTGTATTATTTTCTCTGCAGGTTGCT
Organism: Charadrius vociferus; assembly: GCF_000708025.1. NCBI lineage: Eukaryota > Metazoa > Chordata > Aves > Charadriiformes > Charadriidae > Charadrius > Charadrius vociferus. Next base: position 1,489,637 of record NW_009649293.1, on the reverse strand, counting down.
TCTGAAGATGCTGAAAGGAGCTACTTTTCTAACAGGAAGGAATAACATTTCTTTCCTGGAAAAAGGGAGTATGTAGTGAAAGCATTTAATCATTTCAATGACTTGAAATTGACTTGGAGATAAAATGATATTTGAATGAATCAAACTATTACCTGATCCAGCATCTAAACCAAGATAGTGGAATAATGGAAGCATTTTTTCCCATTATCATGAGAAAAGGCTCATCAAAACAGTTGTCAGAACTGAGAGGTCTTTCTTCATATGAATGTGTACATATGCTGTGATCCAGTCGGTAAAGAAGTATTCTGTGATGTGCCAAAAGTACAGGTGATTCTCTATCAGCAATAGCATTTCTGCAACTTCTGATTGGCATGTGTTTGAAACGTAACAGCAGGTAGTCTCATAAATCTTTGCTACATAGAACTAATTGTGTGTCAAATGATCCAGTCTATTTAACTTTATCTTTTCTCCCACACTTTTGTAGTTATTTCTAAAAATATAGTACAGCACCCATCTGATGATCTTTGGTGGAAGCCCACTGGACTGAATTTTACTTATCAGTACCTTAGAAATCATGTTGACTTCAGAATTTGACCAATAATGTCCCAAGAAAGTGTAACTTTCACAGATTAAGAAAAAAGAAGTAGAAAGCAAATGGTAGTATTTGTTGTATTTCTCTTTGGAAAGTCACAAATCTCTGGGAATTTATCCAGCACATTAATACTGACACCAAGTACTAACTGCATAGACCAGAATTATAACTCTTACAGAATTAGCCTGGACAGAAACTTTTCTATGGTAGGAAACAGAGCATTTTACAAGAAAATAACCAGCTGCCGTAAGATGAGTGATTTTGAATTGACCAGAATTATTTTTCTCTCTCATATTGTTATTTTCATTTATCTGTTGTTGTTTGTTTTGTTTTGTTTTGTTTTGTTTTTCTTCAAGCAAAAAAAAGTATCCCTCTGAACAAAGCTTTCTAAAGTATCATTCCAAGTATGAAGGGATGGAGGTGAAAGCACTTGAGCCCTGGCTGTGTGGTAATGATTTCACCAAACTGCTTGCAGGAGTGCAGTCCCGCTGGGCTAATCGCTGGAATGCAGGTATAACTGTAACTAACAAGGTGTAATCTTTTAAGCTTATTTTAAATTATCTCTTCTGTTTGCACAGGCTAAAGATGTCCGAAGATGCTGAACTCTGGACAAGCCTATGGCAAAGTGACAACAGATCTTCCCTATTGATGGGAATCTGCCCAAGCCTGAATATGTATGTATCCTCTGTCCCTTCCCCTCCACACACTGCGCAGTCTCAGGTTGCACTTTTGTTACTTTTAAACTCTTTTATGTTTAGGCAGTCCATCATTTTTGCTAGATTTCTGTTAGCTTTTGGAAACAATGAGAAAAAACAGAAGTGAGAGATAACACATTTTTTACTTCTGATTGCTTAGTGGCATGGCAGAGGTTTCAGTGAAAGTTTGACTACTCAAACTGTGCTCACCTTGTTGAATGTTATTATAATGACCATTCTTTCTTATCTTTGGGGTACCCTGGGTCAGTCTGTTCACACTTCTGTGTTCAGAGTCTTTGTTTTACCAATGATAGAAATAGGCTTTTATTAATAATTTTATACAGAGCGTACAGTTGCATACTTCAGTTTAGAGAAATGACAGTCACATTAAATAACATATTTATTCGGTACAGTCTTGTAACACAGAGAAGTGGAAAAAAATTTCCATCCATTTTTATGTGTCTTAACTCTTTTCTGTGACAGGTGAAATACAAAATAGTGCCATTTGGTCTATTTCCTGGGAAAGATCAGTACTTAGAACAGGATCAGGATTCCAGCTCATGCACTAAACCTCTGGAACCCACTGTATGTCTGTGCAACTGTGCTGATACCGAAAATAATCAGATCTGATTTGAAATTTTTGATGACATTTATCTTCCAAAATGCTGATGCTGATTTTTTGGATTTTTTTTTTCCTTGTAATATTGCCAGGTTATTAAGCATATCTTCCAGGACATTTTTCAGATCTGGGATTGAATTTCTGTTCAAACATGAGAGGTAGCCAATGCAAAGTAGTCTGTTATGCAGTAGTTAAGCCAGTAATGGGAATAAATAATGCTTTAGAGCAAGATTTTGAATCACCTATTATATTGCAAGCTAATGTCCTTACAGATGTATAACAAACCATGACACGTTCCTGTTTCTTTGTTTACTTTTTCCGCCTAAAAGTAATTGCTCGTCAGATTTTGAACTTGTTTGGCATCAGATTGCAAAAAAAAATTCTGAAGTGCTCTTCTACTGTGTTTTTCTATAAGATAAAGCAGAAATAAACAAAACTTATGGTCCTATCACTTTGATAAGTTTAAACACAGATTTGGCCCATGTCAGAGCATGCAAGAACTCGTTTGCTTTAGATGACTCCACAGCACAGGATGTGAGTTTTAACGGGGGAGCGGTGGCAAGAAGCAGGGACTGCAACTCCATAAATTGTCTTATCAAAAATCTTTTGAGATCTTCCACACAGTCTCAGAGCTCAGTCACTTACATATGTTTTCAGTTTGAAATTTGCAATTAATATAAGCACCTCCTTTTCTGGTAGTCCATTGACTAATAAAGAGAAACAATCAGTTTTTGTCAGGAAATATCACCAGGTGTTTAACCGTGATCAGCAGAAGTTATCTCTAAGGCCCATGATAGATCATCTTCCTTAGCAGGACCTATTGGGAGTGTAGAAATGTGCTTTTACAGTGGTCTCCTTTCTTTGCTAGAGCATATACCTCTGGGGTGAATACCAGTTTTGAAAAGGTCAATGAAAAGGAATATGTTCCTTTACATACATTGTGAAAATATATGTAAAATACACATTGCACAGGCACCACTTCTAGTGGTTAGGGGAATACGGAGATGCCTTTTTTGGTTTTTCCTGCTTTCAACCAGCTTCTTGTGTCCTGTGGGTTTTGCATCTGATCTCTTGATGACTTCCTGCAATGCTGTCAATCCCTTTTTGACAACGTTCAGTTCTTAAGCGAACTGACATACGTAGTTAGCGAATCTGTGTAGCAGATGAAATCCATCTCAAGAGATGTTGTGTATTTACTATTACGTCTGACATCTTCAGAGATTTACAAGGGAAGTGGACATCCGTACCTCATTTATAGTTGTGGCAATCAACACTGGCACTTACAAACTAAAGCTTTATAGTTTTAGATACAAGCTGAATAGTCTTTTAAGAGTTTAGTATCTTTGTCATGCTGTGCAATGATGTATTGCATTTTTTGGTCATTCAGTGAATACACTCACCATACCCAGCTGCAGAAGTCTCCAGAGGAAACTGCAAGAGGAATTTCCTCTTTAAGTATCTTCTGTTGTTGTAGAGACGGACAAGACACTCAATGTCCAGTTACAGCAATCGTCCTTTTATTTTACAAGCAGTGCTCTTTTATATCCTCTTAGCTGGTTGCTTATCTGTGCATATATTCTAACATTCTACTTTTGCCCAATCCACTCTCACATCACACACCATTCAGCCAATACAATTGTTGATCACGCACTGTTCATGCTCTGGGAAAAGACAGGATGTTTGCCACCCCTTATCTTGTTTGCTCGGATCTTCTCAGGATTCTTCTGTCTCCTCAAGGGTACACGGGTATCTGTTCAGCGTTAGTGTTAAACTTGTATTTTGATCCCTTGGACCAGCCGAGGTCTCCCACAATCTTCCTAGAGAAAGCAGTAGTATAAGGGAAAATCATACAACAAAGATTACAAGTACTTACTCATAATAAACGTAACAGGACTTACTCATAATAAACGTAACAGGACTGGACTCAGCTTAAATATGAAAATTTTAAGAAGACTGGAAAAGATCCATGAATGAGCATGAATGGTGCAATGTGTACTAAAATTATGAGTCACATTTGAAGAACTAGACTTCTCTTCTTTAAATTTAAATAAACTTGAAAATATGTTCTAGAAAGCAAAGTATATTGAGTGATTTCAGGGTGCTTCTTCAGTTTTGGGAATTACGATATACTGGAGTTCACAAGTTTGTTAATTCAAATAATGTATTGCTTTTATCTTTACAATATATGTCATACTAAAGAAAAATATTGTAAAATATCTGTAGAATCTGGTATGTGTATTTTAAAAGGATAAACATATTATCCAGACAGATTGCTTGGATGCATTTTCTATTACAGTTAAGCAATCATAACTGTGGCATTTCCTCTTTGTCCTGTAACAGCAGCGTAAATACTAAATTTCATAAACTTGTCCTTATTATGAGCCTTCATATATACTTTTGGTCGAATTTATTCAATGGTCAATAGAACATGACACTATGTAGAATTTGTGTTTTTTGGAGGATACTGCACTGGTTTATATGTGTAATAAATGTGACAACAAAGTGGGGAATGATGGAGAAATTTACTCTTTCAAAAAGGCATTTTATCTGTTCTATAAAACTTTACTATTGATAACAACTATGAACTGTGTCTGATTTTGGTGCTACTAGTATTTCACTCCACAGTGCCTCTAGGAAGAATGTGGCTGACCTACATTATACTGCGCATGAAGCAGCGGTGCTGGTGACCTCTGTGGGTGCAGCAATGGGCAAAACTCAGGGTTTTTTCCTCGCTTACATATCAAAACTGATTGTCTTAATGGAGAGGAGCAGGTGCCTGAATTCTGCTAGCACTAGTGGATCTCACCATTGCACCAGGGTGACAAATACTGCCTGTGGTAAATGACAGAAGGGCTTTTCAAAAGAGGCACCTCATAGCTCTGGGATGTCCTGCATAGCTCTATTTCCTTTCCCTTTCTTCAAATGAGTGCCTAATTTACATTTCTTTACTTCTCTGAGCTAGTAATTAAGGGCAAAGCGTGGGTAATAAAAGCAGAGATATCATGGGAAACGGACAGTGTGGACCAGGAAAACATGCAGAAAAGAGACTCAGTGGAGCTTTTCAGGCAGGCTGTTCTGTGGGTTTTTTTTTTTGTTTGTTGGGGTTTTCTTTGTTTGTTTGTTTGCTTTCTTTAATTCTATGCACCCAGTGATGGATGAATTCGTTTGGGTTTCTTTTTTCCTTCGCCCCCCCCATCCCAGAGAGATCCCTATGACTCCCTATGAAAACCTGAGTATATTTTCTATTTGTTTGCTATTTTGCTTACGTCAGCATCAAGGCAGACAGTGCAGTTACTGGAGCTGAATCCCTTCAGAGTTCATCACTGATGATGAACAAAGTAGATCTAAATACAGCTGAACCAGAAATAAGCTCCTCTCACCAGAGTAAAAGGAAGAGCACAGTTACAGTGAGACTCTTGAAAACTGGAGTCATCTTGTCTTTTTTGCTTGATCTTGTTTAAAGAAGTCTCTAATTGCGGAGAATTCAAGAGGTCCTTCCACAGCTGAGGATGTGATGTGTCCTGAGTACACCCTCTCCTTCCCAGTCAGGGAGTCTGCAGCTGCCCTGTAAGTAGAGTCTTACCAGGATTTGATTTAAATGGATATATTAGTTTGAAATAAACAGCCCTTCTCAGTAGTTATGCATTTTTAAGTTGTGGGGCTGTCTCATTAATTACAGTAATGATCCAGAGCTGTATCTGGATCTGTTTTCTCTGATGCACAGCAAAATAAGGCCAAAGAAGAACTTGTGAGGAACCACAAAATCCAGGCAATGTCCTGGCCTCCTGCCTGCCTGCAGCCACCGGGCACTATGACCTTGCCTCCCTGAAAGTAGCCTTGCCCTGCTGATTCAAATCAGTGCATGAAGCTTTTTTCCTGCTAACTTTCCCTAATAATAGCATGCCCCATGCATTACTTCTTAGTAAAAATCCCTTTCTTATTATAATAAACATAAGAATTCAGAATGTCTGTCATGTATTGTGACTGTTAATCAGCTTTATCAAGAAGAACAATTATTAGGACATAACAAAGCAATATTTTGGCAGGTTTTGGATAACCATAGCCAATTTTTATTTTCTACTAATATATAGTTAAATAACATACAAAACTGGTATTAATAAGCATTATGTTTTAAATTTGCAGTGCTTCCTTCTTGTATTAATGCTCCTTTAAGGACGGAAAACCTGCAGGTTTGACATTTAGACTAGTGGCTGATATTACCAGAGGTGTTTTGCCATTGCTGTTTTTTGGTATATAGTCTGAGCTCTCTAATTTCTCTTTGTCTATCTGCTTTATTTTGCAAATGTTTGCGAAAGAAAAAATATCAGCATCTCTGCATGGAATAATGTGGTGGCTAAGAGTAGAATTGCCGACTTCTGTAAACCATCACTGCCACCACCATTTTTTCTTTTCTCTTTTTCTGGTGGGTGTCGTCGTCCCCGTCCCGTCCCCCCCGCCCCCC
>NW_009649293.1:1482197-1483201 GCF_000708025.1 Charadrius vociferus | reverse complement strand
CCCCCCCGGCAATATTAAGAAACGTTGAGTTTTTGCAGTTATTTCTACAATTCTACAATTTCTACAGTTTCACCGAGCTGATCACTAGAGGGCGCTGCATACTGACAGTAACACTTCTCTTTCCAATTTTCGAGGCTACATGAGCATACAGCTCATTTGAAAATCTGCTCTGACTTCAGAATGGAGACTATTAGCTCTATTTACCCTATCTAGAGCAAGATATATTGGATTAGAATAGGAGAAAGAGAAAAAAAAACACCACTGAGAAATAAGAAAAATGCACCCTTTATATTAGTGACTACAGATATTAACAAAATTAAAAATGGTTTAGCAGAATGCTCTATTGCAAATATCTCTTTAAGACATATAATTTTTATTCATACACACCATAACCTTGCAGCCATATACTTCTGTAATGCTGATACACATCTAAAAGCTATTATTTGCTGCTTGCTTGTTTCACTGCTTTGCCCACCCCCTAACTCCAAACCTCCTAATTGGTTTTAATAATGAAATCTCTTGGTAACTTCTGCAGACCTGCTAAGGTGTTTTGTAGTCTTACCTGACAGAGGTGGGAATATGTGCTTTTACTCACACAGATTTGCTTGCCTCTTGTCAAGAAAAATGTGAGTTCAGAGAGCTTAGCAGGAGACAGATTGCCTAGGGAGTGTAAAAGCTCCACATTTACTAGGAGAGGATTACAGAGAGTACAGATCAGGAATGAAATATTACCAGGTAAAGTAATTCACTATTTATCAACTTTGGCCCACGGGACACACTCTGAAACCATCCTTACATGCTTAGTTTGCCCTAACCTGTACAACAAGTTCTCCAAATGTGTACTGAGGAGGAAGAGATGCTGTTCGATGTAACTGAATGGTGTGTCCAGTGTCATATTGCAGCTACAAGCTTTCAGCTAGACAGGATTACCTTTCACAGAATCACAGAATCACAGAATGATAGGGGTTGGAAGGGACCTCTGGAGATCATCTAGTCCAACTCCC
>NW_009649293.1:1473828-1481060 GCF_000708025.1 Charadrius vociferus | reverse complement strand
AGGGATGGAGGTGAAGCTGACTGGCCTGCAGTTTCCTGGGTCTTCCTTCTTGCCCTTTTTGAAGACTGGAGTGACACTGGCTTTCCTCCTGTCCTCAGGCACCTCACCTGTTCTCCAGGACCTTTAAAAGATGATGGAGAGTAGCTTAGCAATGACTTCTGCCAGTTCCCTCAGTACTCGTGGGTGCATCACATCAAGACCCGTGGACTTGTGGGTATCCAGTTTACTTAATTTTTTCTAACCTGATCCTCTTCAACCTTCCTCCAGAAAGTCTTCCTTCCTCCAGACTTTCTCTGTTACTTGCAAAGTATGGGACTGCTGAGGGCTGGCCTGAGCAGTAAAGACAGAAGCAAAGAAGGCAATCAGTAACTCTGCCTTCTCTGCATCATCTTTCACCATGGCATCTATCCTGTTCAACAACGGGCCCACATTTTCCCTAGTTTTCCTTTTGCCTCCAATGTACCTGAAGATACCCTTCCTGTTGACCTTGACATCCCTTGCCAGGTTTAATTCCAAGGGGGCCTTGGCTTTCCTCATTTAATCCCTGCATACTCTGACGGCATCCTTGTAGTTTTCCCAAATGGTCAGTCCCTTCCTCATTCTGTAAGCTTCCTTCTTCCACTTGAACTTTTTCAGAAGCTCCCTGCTCAGCCATGCAGGTCTCCTGCTTCCCTTGCCTGATTTCTTGCTCTTAGGGATGCATCAATCCTAAGCTTGGAGGAAATGATACTTGACTATCAACCAGCTCTCTTGAGCCCCCCTGGCCTCTAGAGCCCTAACCCATGGGATTTCTCCAAGTAGGTCTTTGAAGAGGCCAAATTTAGCCCTCCTGAAGTTCAAGGTTGCCATCCTACTTGTTGTTTTATGCATACTACACTTAATCCTGAACTCTGTCTTCTCATGATCACTACAGCCAAATGTGCCCCCAACCTTAATGTCCACCACTAGTCCCTCTTTGTTTGTCAGTACTAGGTCCAGTAGTACACCTCTCCTTTCTGGAGACTTACATAGTTTCAGTTTAAGTAAGTAAATGAAACAATTTTAAATAAATACTTTATCTCACGGATCATTAGAATCTTTGAAGTGTAGCACTTCATAGGAATTGTTAACAAAGGGATATGGATAAATGCAGGACATATCATCCATCATTAGTAGGAAGAAAAATGAGGATGTGTAGAACATTTCTAGAGCCTGCATCACTGAACAGTAGGCAATCTTAGCGCCTGCACTTTCTTCTGTTGCTATTAATGAATAGCACTTCTGTAAGTGCAACTTTATTTTGTCCTTGAAAGTCATAAAATGTTGTTCCTAGTAATAGCTGATGTCTGTTTATTACTAATAGCCAGAAAAAAAATTCTGATTACTGAAAAATATTTTTATAATATTTATAAAAATATTATAGAATTCTAATTACTGGAGTTACTCACCATCTTGTTACAATATTCTTCCACTGTGATCTGAACAACAGTGAGTTCATTTTTTTCCTCTTCTCTGTCTTACACACACAAATAAGAGTATTTAGGTTTATAGGTAAAAGTTCTATAAAACACCTCAGGTTTGTTATGTTGGTTTAGATGTCTCATGAAAAATAGCTAGACTTGACAGATTTCACAGAATCACAGGAGGGGTTGAGGTGGGAAGGGACTACCAGAGGTCATCTGGTCCAACTTCCCCTGCTCAAGCAGGGCCACATAGACCCAGATGCCCAGGACCACGTCCACATGACTTTTGATTATCTCCAAGAAGGGAGACTCCGCGACCTCTCTGGACAACTTGTACCAGTGCTTGGTCACCCTCACAATAAAGGAAAAAATCACTTATTTTTTTTCCCTGATGTTCAGAGGCAATGTCCTGTATTTCAGTTTGTGCCATCGCCTCTTTTCCTGTTATTTGGCATCACTGAAAAGAGCCTGGCTCTGTCCTCTTTACACCCTCCCTTCAAGTATTTCTACACATGGATAAGATCTGCCCTGAGCCTTCCATTTTCCAGGCTGAATAGACCCAACTCTCTCAACCTTTCCTCATAGGAGAGATGATTTGGTACAGATGATTCCAGAAATATTTCAATGCCAATGTCTCTGTAGCTACCACTTCTTGATCCAGGTGATGGTGGCAAAAACTAGAAAGAGCACTTGCAAACAATAAGTAAAATCTGAATTTTTCTAAAATTTCTTGGCAAAAAAAAAAAAAAGCAAGTTTGTTTGAGTCTGGCTGAACTAGGAGAAAATCTATTTATTATTTTATTCTTGATCCCCTGCTAGACCAAGGTAAATGTCATACAAGGTATTGACATTTCAATTTATATTAGACTATGAACTAGTTCAGAGAAAAAGTAGAAGAAACCACACTGAACTGTGTCAGAATGCAGTCTCCAATCGAATCCTTTGTGTACATATTTTGAAAATGTCTGCCAGCCTGTGCATTTTTAGTGTACAGTAAGTGAAGTCTAAAGAACAGCTCACATGCAACAATAAACTAAGTTCTGCAACTGACTGATTTCCAGACTCGACATCAAAAGCTGGCATGAAGGTGATGAAAGTTGTATCTGCTAACGCATTAAACCTGTCACAGAGAAATCAGCAAACAGTATCATATGACTATTAAAGGTTGAAGCTTACTGTCAGAAAAATTGTAATTACAATTGTAATTGTAATTGCACAGTATGTTTTTGAGACCTACTGTGTATCCAGACATGCTTAGTTAACAGTTAATGCACTATGGTTTTGAGCCTTATTGTTATATCACTGATATTGTGTTATATGGAGACACTTTTCTCCAGCACATAAAACTAAAATGGGGAGGACTGTACAAAAATATATAATTTTCCAAAACTTAATTACTTTTTAGGATTATCATTGATACTAAATATCATATTGCTTCTAATAATTATTTTGCTGGACAAGAGTATATTTACACATAATTATACCCTAGACTATACATTCTGCATTCTATTTTTGAGAAGCAAGCACGTTATTGTTACCCATTACTCTAATATATTGAATTATATCAAAGATGAGGATAATGAACAATACCACCAGTTAGAAAACCAAAATTATTTTATAATTAAAACCTGTAAAAATTGTCTGATTAGATCATAGCTAGCCCAAATTTTGTAGGCTATTGAAGTGTGGGTCAATTATTGCTGCTGATTTTGGTGTACTCATACAGCTTTAAGTGAGTATGCACAGACTTAACTAAACACATTAATAATCCAGGACCTTAGTGAATAAACCTTTTTTTCCTCTGTAGACAGGGACTAGAGTCCTATTTTTCCACAATATACGAGTGCAGGTGCAGTCCATATCAACACACTCAGCTTATTTGGGCTGTGCAGTTGGCTGGTACAGTTGTTTCCCTCTCCTTGGGGATATATAACTATAAAGCACCATGTCAGCTTTTGTTTTAAACAAGAAGCTCTAATCCTTTTCTTTGTGAAAAATAATCTTTAACCAGTAAAATGTTGTAAGCACGGTTACTAGAGTTGAGCTTCTTGCTCTAATGTGTCATTCTCTGAAGTTCAAGGCTTAGTCATGCTCTCTGAGACTCTTCAGAGCTCTTTTTGGGACACTGTCAAACATTCACAGCATCTATTGATGTTGAAAAGGAACACCAGTTAAATTCACAGTTACAGGGAGTTTACAGTTTCTGGCAATAAGCCCACAAAAGTCTTTTTGTTTACTGGCAGACTTATTGTTGATTGATTTTAAGGTTTACTGCAATTTATTCATGACTTCATATTCTCTGTATTTTATATTAGTAATTTTACTGCCTTTATTTCTCCCACTGTAAAGTGAGCGTAAAATCTTGTGTATGTCCTGGGCAGGATACTGAAATATCACTGTCACAGTAGCTTAAGTGAAGTCATTTTACTTTGTAGTTGGGACAGACTAAGAAATCATGAGCCTTACCATTGGCTTTGATCTCATGTCCTGTAAAATGCATCAGAATTTATTTCCAGTTCTATGGACAAACCAGATACAACTATTTGAGATACACTGCAGGAAATTACACATTACAGCTACACAGATTGAAGAAAATTCCTGACTTGATCAGACTCCTGTGTATAATGAAAGATATGAAAAAAAAAAATAAATCATAATGACACCCATTCCAGAAGGTGAATGCAGCCCTTTGAATAACCTTGAAAAAATATATTAGCAAAGATGATGGAAGTGAAAAATTTTCATTGAGGTCAGACTGCATGTGACAAATGTGATCTGTTTGTTATGAAACAGGAAAAGTAGATTAACATAGACGTGAGAGCTTTACCTTCAGCTCCGCACCTAAAAGGTATAAAATTTACTGTCATGTAACAGATTTCTTAAAAAGTATTTTGGAACAAAATTTTGCTGTGGTGTTATTGCTATGTGCACCTACAAAATTTGTGTCTGTTTCCACACGCATCCAAAATTCAATACAATTAATATATTAGACATAGAAATCACGGTGTTAGTTTGTGAGTCACCATATTCATACTTGTATTGAGTCTTTTCTCTTACACAGTTATTTTTGAGTTCTTCTGTGTATCTCCTTTTTCCCCTTCTGTCCTTCCTATATCACTGTCTCTTTTAATGCTTCATTGTTTTCGCTGGCCCTCCTGTCTTTTCTATTTTTGGTGCATCGTTTCGGGCCCTTCTAATGCTTTCTTTTCAAAATATGTCAGAGACAGCTTTTAATTTAACACAGGGAATTACTCAGAAGCCTGATGAAATGTTTGCTAATGCTTAGGATATGGCACACAAATGCTGCTAAAGTCCATTTAGTTCTGCAAGGTTGTACTTAGGAAATTCCCTTTTGTGAATTCTTTCTGAGACATTCAAAAGTGTGAAGGTATAGTGGTCATTAGGGACAAGGGCCAGGCTAAGGCTACGCAGGATAACACCCTTTGTCAAATGGAAACTGAGTAGCTCTAACTGTCCTTCTTTCTCTTCTGTTTCTCTCCTCCAAGAATCAATCAGAAATTTGAAGCCCGGAAATGGCATCTGACATTTGGTTAATCGTATAGTGTTACCAGACAGTCATCCTTTCTTAAAGTGAATAAAATCAAGTTACAGAAACCAGTTCTGTAATGAATAAACGGGAAACATAAAAGGGCACTGTGGATCTTGAAGATTGTTTATCCTTACTGGTTAATACCAGAAATATGTAGCAATAGTAGGCTGGTTTTAAAGGCATCTAAATTGCTGTGCAGTTTCTGAAGTGCAGAAATTAAGGTGATAGCAACAAAGCCCCCCTGTGCATTACATATAGATAATTCAGCTGTGATAAACAAGAAAACATTAGCAAGACAACACTTTTGATGGCACAAGATGGATGATGATATTGGCAGCCATTTAAATAGTTGTAAAATGTGCCTATCAAACAGAATTGTTCCAGCCCTGGGACCATTTTACCTGCAAAAGTGGGCAAGTAAATCACATGAGACAGATTCCATTGACTTTGCAGGAAAAAGAAAGACAAGCCTTTTTTATTGCTATTGATGTTTGCTCTTATTGACTAAGTGTTTGCCATGGACTCAAGTACCACTAGACACATAAATACAAGGAGAACCTTGTGTGTGTCCTTTACCTGACTGGGGGAAACAATTTGCAATTTACATCCAAGGGATCTGCAGTGTTCCTCCAACTCGCAGAACAGTTTGAGAAGAGTGTGCTGAAAACTGCTTCAAATAATCCTCCTGTCCTACAAAGTCCTTGCTGAGTTCAAAGAGAATGTTTTCCTTTATAGTGCAGAAGAAAACATTTGACACTCTATCACTGTGATTTCACTGCCGGAATTATCTCTGAACTTTGCTAAGTCACAGCCTGCCTTAGTTTGCTAATGTTATATGTTGTGAAGACGCTAGGGCATGGGGTCACCTTAAAAAAGACTGATGCAGGAATTCCCTTCCTCATATCTTTTTGTGGGAAAACCAGCCCTAATAAAAAGTGTGCAACGGGAGAAGAAAATGAAAAAAATGTAACATCCTGTGTGATTAAGAGGAGGAATCTTTCTGAATGATCAAGATGTAAGTAAAAATCCATTAAAGCAATATAACTCTCAGCTGTCACATCCCTCTCTAGAAACCACAGGGGGCTTATGGTTCCAGAAGGGATAACAGACTTCAGCTGTTACATCTAGCCAAGTTACTAATTTTGCTCTGGAGGTAGAAATCTGTAATTTGTTACCAGGGGTTCCCTGTCCAGACCTCTCAGGAGGGTCATTACAGTGAGACCAATTGGAGACTGACTAATAGCAAAGAGAGAATATAGGCTTTCGGCCAGGACAACAGTTGAAGTTCTGGGAATAGAAAGTGTGTTCTTTAAATTAATAGCCAAGTTAATTAATCATTATTTTACATAGACCTCAGCTTATTTCAAAAGAGCTTTACAAGTATAAACCTTTCCTGTGCTATCCATAGTAAAGCAGTTACCATACGGTGTGTGCTGCTATACAGACATAATATAGGAACTTGTAGAATTTACATAAAAAATTAAATTTTTGGACTTTGTTGTGATTTATTCATTGTCAAACCTTAAGTATTTGAAAGAAACTAAAACTAAAAAGAGATTCTAAGTCTACTTTCATCTGCTGATGAAATATTGTATGCCTTATGATGGAATACAGTGAATCATTACAAAGCATAATGTAAGTCAAGATTTGTTAGCACTGTTAGGCAGCCAAAATACATGTCTTTTGGGTAACTAAAAATAAGTATAACATAACCTTAGCTACAACAGTGCAATAAATGTGAGTAGATAACGTCCCATTTTCTTTTTCTTTCTTTCTTTTTTTTTTTTTTTTTTGTAAATTGCACTGTTGGTGTAATAGAGATGATACTATGGAAAGAATAACTAGTCCAATCAGGTCCAATTTTGTTAGGATCAGTAAAAACTATGGGTTACTGTGAGAAAAAGAACATGCAGGTTTAGAGCTGGGTGAGTTATCTGGGCTAAAGCGGTCTTCTCTTCTGCAAGGACACCTGGCAAGCATGCCTTTGTACTTAAAAAGAGAATGCGTCCATTTCAGAGGGAAAGTGATTTTGTTGCTGCACGAATTACAAAGACAAACCTTGAAATATGGATTTGTATCTACTCCTGCAAGGTGACACTCCATTGACTTCACTTGATACTTGTTTTACTGAGAGTTTGTCCAATAGATTTTAATGCAGCCTATGTAACAGAAAAAATTGCTTTCTGCAAAGTTGATGATATAATGTTGTTTTAAACAAATAGGATGAATTGAAACATTTT
>NW_009649293.1:1461492-1473816 GCF_000708025.1 Charadrius vociferus | reverse complement strand
CACAGTGACACTTGTCATTGCAGTATTTGATCAGCTCATACTTGCAAGTTAAGTGGCTATTCTTAAGTTGCTTTTATTTTTTCTCAGCCTGTTTACTTGCCTATTGCTGGTAAGAGAGCTTTCTAATCATGCCATTCCAATCTGAAGAAAATCTGTAAGAGGCATAAATAAGAGATGGCTCAAATCACCTTGTAGCTAGTATTTGACCCAAATAGAACAGTCTCTGAGGCATTTGTCATTATAACTAGAAAAGGTTTATGGCCCTAAGAGCAAAGGTCAGACACTGTATGTACTTCTGCATCGCACATAACCATCATTTACTATCGCACTGGAGTGTGAAATGGTAGCCAGATTTCATTGGTTTTGTTTTACTTGGCCTCTTCTCATTTAATAAAGTTTATGTACCAATACAAAGACTGCAATGAAACTTTCAGATTTCTCTTTCAAGTGATGGGTCACGATACTGTTCTGCAAAGGTGGAGTGCTCGATGATTTGCACTGTTCTGCCTTGGGGGAAAAAAAAGTAAAATAATAAAAATCTCAGGTTGTTAGACTGAGTTTTTGTGAGCCTCCAGGTATGTCAATGTTTCACATTTAGCACACAGTTCCCAAAGAAATATCTGTTAAATGTTCACCTGATAAAGTCAAAGAGGAGTAGATACTGATTGAGCAAATGAGTTAGAGCAGCCTGAGGCTTGGGATTTCAGTGCTGCCATTCTGTGAGCTGTTTAAGCTAATGATGTTTGTGCAGGTAATTCTGGGCTTGACTCAGTATTCACTGAAGACAGTAGGAACCCTTCTGTCAACTTTAGTGGCATTTCAAATAGGCTCATAACTGAGACGGGAAAAAGCCAGTTGGGGAGAAATAGTCTCCCCAGATGTCTTAATTGCTTAAATATGTGTGTGTGTTTATGTATGTAGAAATATATAAAAAAATAATGTCTGTCTTTATTGCTTGTATGAAATCAGTCGCCTGATGCCTAAAAGAATATACAGTATTCTATCTTGCCCCTACTTGCTTTTTTGGTGTATAGGATATTCACTAATCATGGCAACAGCAAGTCTTAACACACTGAAACCAAATTAATCCATGATTTTATTGGAATGTTTTCAGCATCATAGCAATGAGGATTTGTGGCTTTCTATGGTTATACATACTTGAGAAATCATAAAGGGGTCGCTCGTACCACTCTGTTCTCACGTAAGTTAATTAGGAGTCTTAACGTATATGTAGACATTATACTTCCTGAAAGTTATTTTCTCAGTCAAATAACCACCTTAAGAAGACTTGTAACTGTACAGTACCTATTGCATGGCAATTGAAAAACTTGACACAAATATTTGCATTTTAGACCTTAGCCAATACTTGAATTTTGCAGCCTGGCTTGTCACACCAGCAGAGCCATGGACTGAAATTAGCATAACCTTGAATGCTCCAGCTGGGCTTGTAACAGAGATTTACAAATACCATTTCAGCAAGCAGTGGCTACAATCCCACCGAAGTTTTTCTAAAAAAACCAAAAAGCTTAAATCCAATCCCTTTCCCCTAGTAACTCAGAAGATACATAGTGAAAGGACCTAAAAACTCCCTTGAGAATTGTGTTGAAAGGGAAAATTTTGTATTCTGATCTGGGTGGATACAGCTCAAACACATATTCTATGGGAGAAAACAAACTAATTAGGAATTTTGCAGCAGAAGAGCTACAGTACCTTGCAGACCCCTGCTATTGAACTGCATGATGCTTTGCCACATAGATCTTCCCCCTAATTGTGATGATTTATTCTTATTCAAGAGCAGTTAAACCTCATTGTTATGCTGTCTGCTCAGCACTGCCCTTGCCTGGAGACTGCTATGGCTTAAACCTCAAATATTTTAAACACAAAATTGTAAATAGTGGCATGAAACCTTGGAAGAACTAATGGGAATGTGAAAGAAGCATTACAGTTTAAAAGTGGAATCTGTAAACATGAGCACAGGTAACCTCTGGAACAGAAAAACGTGTGGGAGAATGGAATCTATGTGGTCAATTTGTTACCCCTTAATAATATAAAGATGAAATTCAGGAAATCGTATCCATTTGAAAATATTTGGAAAGCTCTTTATTCCCTGAATACCTCATTCTCCCTTTCAGTGATAAAAGATAATTTTTTCCTGTGAGGCAAAAGAGCCCTCCTCTCCCCTCTCTCCAAAGCCACCTCAGGAATAAATATAGCAAAACCTTTTGATGAGTCCCACAAAGCCCCTGCAAGCTTTGTATGCGCCTTGATTTTGTGAAGGGGTCAGTCTTCCATGGATTTCAGCTCAATTAGTGCACGCAGATTTGTTGATGGTCTATCAAGTTTCTTGTCACTGCAACGGCTTCACAATCAGAAAGATTACACAGAAAATACCTTATAAAATGTTGTTATAATCTAACCTGGAATTTCAGCTCATGTGGAGTGAGAAGGGATGACTAAATGTTTATTCATGAGGGATTGTGCCAATGCAGGTTGTGCAAAATTAGAGTTGCTTTTGGGTGTTGTGGGTAGCTGTTATGTGCAAGGTACTTCATGACTAATCAAACTGTACTTTGTATGTCAGAGCTGTCTTAAGCTCTCTCAGGACTACTTAATGGAACTGGAGGGTAATGTTGTGGCATTCTGTGACAGCCACCCCACACCCAAAGGAGAAGAGTCTTCCAGACAGGCAGGCTCCCCCTCTGGTTGTTACTTTAGCCTTGCTGTGCGATGCAGTGCAGCTGAAGAAAGCAGTCTGATACTTCACACTGTCCTCACTCTTTAGATGTCTGCAGAAAACACCATCATCACTTCTCTCCTGTCCTGTCATATTAGTTTGGATTTGAGGAAGGATGAGTTCATGACACACGTGGAAAAGTTAACCTGAGGTCATGATGCCATAAAATTACCTACAAAACTATAGCTTTCTATTATAGCAAGATTGTTGTAATGAGATAAAACTGTTAGGCATAAACCGTTACTCTTAGATGTAAAGACTGAGTCAAAATTATCCTGCGGATGTAATGGATATAATAAAGTACAAAGTATTTTACCAGAAATATTGCAAACTATAGAACTGAGCAATTCTTAGTCTAATGTTAACACAAAAATCAGCCTTAGTAATGCTGAAATAGGAAATAATCATTTGACGTAGGGATGGGACACCCTAATCGGCTTCAATATGACATTAAATTTGGGGATAGTCACATAGAAGGGAAAGCAAATATAGTAAATATCTAAAGAAGAGCTGTTAATTTACACAAGAGGAGTTGGAGGCAGTGGTAGGATGAAAAACAAGACACGCAAAAACATCAGTGGCCACAATGCTAAGTACATTCTTGAGAGACTGAAAATGGTACTCGAAAATAAAGAGGGAAGAATTAAAAAGACCCATAGTAATACATCAAGGGAAAAACATAAATAATCTATGGTCAAAAAGAGGCTTAGAAAAGTTATAAACATTAGACAAGAAGAGGACTGTTGAGACTAGGCAGTGGAACAGAGAAGCAAAGGTGAAGACTGATGCTAAGATTTCACATGAGATTAGTACTATAGTTAGACATTTTTTAATTATGTGAGGTACAAGAAATCATGAGACAACAAACATTTAATAAATGGCCAGCATTATTTATTCATAGAGGACAGAGCCAATGGAAAAGGAGAAAATATTAATTATTTTTTCACCTCAGGATTCCCAGTAGAGTATGTAGAACAGGTGCTAAAGGCAAACAAATCTATTATATTGCAATTGGACTTCATAATAGACAATTATAGTCATAGAAGAGGAATAATATAAAAACCTGGGTAGAAGTCATACAAACTCATGCTCCAGGCCATAAAGCAATCTATAATTCTAATTTTTCCTGCAAAGTAGGGATTATTTTAGCAGCATTTTTGTAACAGTCCCATCTACAAACTCCTGGACAGACATTTGAGGTCTTTGTCCAAATACTTTATTGTCTCAGGACTTTGTGATGTATCCCTGAGCCAGTGTTTCTGAACCTTTTTGGAATTAATCTTGATTCTGCCATACCTTCTCCCCACCTCCTCCCACTGGGTGCTGTTCCCTGATCCCTTCTCCAATCTCATCTTTTATCCCTCCCTCCCTCCTGGGGTTTGGCTGCTTCCTTCTTGCTTACCTTCATTCAGAAGCAAAAGCACCAAGAGGTTAAATAAGACTACAAACATCTCATCTTTTATCCCTCCCTCCCTCCTTGGGTTTGGCTGCTTCCTTCTTCTTACCTTCGTTCAGAATCAAAAGCACCAAGAGGTTAAATAGGACTACAAACCTTTAGCAGCATTTTTGTAACAGTCCCATCTACAAACTCCTGGACAGACATTTGAGGTCTTTGTCCAAATACTTTATTGTCTCAGGACTTTGTGATGTATCCCTGAGCCAGTGTTTCTGAACCTTTTTGGAATTAATCTTGATTCTGCCATACCTTCTCCCCACCTCCTCCCACTGGGTGCTGTTCCCTGATCTCTTCTCCAATCTCATCTTTTATCCCTCCCTCCCTCCTGGGGTTTGGCTGCTTCCTTCTTGCTTACCTTCATTCAGAAGCAAAAGCACCAAGAGGTTAAATAAGACTACAAACAATTTGCACGAAACACTGCTATATATCATTCCTCACCTGTAATCTACTCCAGAGCATCCTTTACCAACCTGTGTAGTGACATTGTCCAGAAGCTTTGTTCAATAGGACAATATCATTGACTGATTTTTGTGAGAAACAAAACTCTAGGCCTGTATATTTATCACTGTCTTGTCCAGAATTGAAGGTGAGAAAATGATTGGAAAAATATTTTAGAGT
This sequence comes from Charadrius vociferus, assembly GCF_000708025.1. Classification (NCBI taxonomy): domain Eukaryota; kingdom Metazoa; phylum Chordata; class Aves; order Charadriiformes; family Charadriidae; genus Charadrius; species Charadrius vociferus. The sequence continues at coordinate 1,469,008 of NW_009649293.1, read as the reverse complement.
TTTTGTAGAAGTTTTTCAGAAGTTTTAGAAGCTTCTGAAAACTAGAAAGGAAAATCCAGCTGCAAGATACCCATCTGAAGACAGCAGTAGCTGGTGGAGTGATTGGAAGCTTGAGATCAAGTCTTAAGTATCTTATGTCAAATATAGCATAGGTTTCCTCCCTAGGAATCAACTTTTCAGAATATGGCAACTGCTCAGTGTTCAAGTCTTTTGGATCCTGCCGCAGAGGATACAGACAACAAAGATGTTGGATATTTTACTTGCAGACTGCTTCCTGATGAATAGTAAGTAGTTACATATGAACACTGCTGAAATGTGTTTTAGAAATGATTCCCTTGATAGCAACGATTTGAGAGCTGGTGAAAATTACGAGATAATAAATCAAAATAACTTCTGCTACACAGAAAGTCAGAGATTCAACTGAAGCTCAGGCAAACAGACATCAGTCACGTTTCCAGGACAGAAGATAGATCCCATCTATTTCGAAATTGTACTTTCTCCTCTTTGTTTGGGTTCATTCCACTTGGTGGCATTCCACAAATGTCAGCTGTGTCTAAAACCAGAGAATTTGTGAAGTTCATGGAGTCATTAATTGTGTAGACATCATCAATTACTCATTATTCTCAGTCACAGGGGAAGAGGAAGAGTTTCCTCACTGGAGAAGTTAGATGTTCTACAAATTCTGAGTACTGATTTTGTCCGGAACAATAAATGAAGCATTCACAATAATTCATTCATCATCAAAAGCACCAAAACACTCTAGTATTTGGAGATTTTTCTGGAATAATTTGCTGCCATAGCTCTATTGCTCTGTAACGGGCTTTGCAAGAGAAAGGAAGAATGCCTTTAAATAGCACATACTATGTCATTTGAAAACTAAAACTTCACAGAGAAAGAAGTCCATAAGACAGGGTTTTATATAAGTTTTAGAAACTTGTTGAAGTTTCTAATTTAACTGTAGCCTTTCTTCAGCAGTGAAATCATGTTCAAAGAGGACCTTAGAAACCCAGCTCAATTTTGTTCTCAGCAAAACCTGGAGGAGGTCGAAGAAACATTTTTCTTTAGTCAGATCTTTAAGAACAAATCACAGTGTAATGGAAAGATGTTTAACAGGCAAGGGAATTCACTAAAACTTTACACATACCTTAAACATAATAAAAAGAATAACATTTTAACAGGAACTTGTCATATTTTGCACCTCTGAGGGGACAATGACAGACAGCAGACCAATTTTGAAGGTACCATAAAACAAAGATTTTCAAAGTGATCTAGGTATTGTAGACTCAGTTCTGTCAGAGGGCCTATCCAGCTAGCTCCATGCCTCTTTTTACAGATCTGGGAGTCCTAGAATTTGATCAAATTTCAAAGAAAAAAAATAATATGCTGCTCATTATGTTTTTCTCCTTTATTATATTGTATTTTGGTTTTGGGTATCTTTTTCTCCTTTCCCTCAGAGTACCTTCTCCTCATTAGTTACAAGACAAAATGTGAATGAGTAGATCTAGCAAATATAAATATATTTTAAAATTTTCAAACAGCCTCCTTGTTACCTTTTAGTTTTCTCTTCAGCACCACCTTTTTGATAGATACTTATTACTAAACTACTGACTTAACTGACTAAACAAATTGTTGGTAAGACAGTATTAAGTTTATATGTAAAGTATGCTTGCTTCTTAATGGTTCCCTTATTTCTCTTCCAATTTTCAGTTGCTCAGTGAAATAGTGTTTTTGGCTATTTGTTCTTCAAATTTCTGTTCAGCCTCTGTAATTGCTCTATTACTTATCACACAGTATAGTGTTTCTTCTGTCTTCATTTTAGGTAGGATATCTGAACATGTATTTGTTTCAAGAAAACTAGGAGAGCTATTGTGTTTTTAATGTATGAATGTTATAACTGTTTTGAAAGAAAAAAGGAGACACTTTTTCTTTTCCTCATAACTTCTGCTGTTATCAGTGAGGTTTAAAGAAGTAAATTTATATTGTGGAAAATAGCAGTTCTTACTGTTGTGAGGGCATACTTGTTTCTCATCAGGAATGGTCAGATGTGAATGGCACTATCAGAATGATAACAGCAGATGCAGTTGGCCACCAATGAGCAGTTATCAACTTTTTCCAGTTGACAGCTGAAGGAACTGCCAGGTAGAAAGACACGTACAACTAACTTGAAATGGAGGTCTGAAGTGCCAGACAAGATTTTGAAAACTGGCCACTAAATGGGGATGAAAAAATCCAGAATGTAGAGAAACAAATAATGCTGCTAACATGCAAGGCTTGCTTTTCTGCGTTAAATTATAGCTCTTAAAAGTTTCTAACTGCATAACAATTGATAGTGAGTTCTGGAAAGATGTCCAGTAAGGCTGCAAATGTCATTCATTGATTACTTGTCTGGGTGGCGCATCTCTTTTCTAGTTCTACTCAGTGATAGCTTACTGGCTGGGATGGATCTATTTTTGATTTTTTGTAAATTGATCTCTTATACAGCTCTCACCACATACAGTAGCATTGCAACCATAGTCTTTGTCTCAGAGAAATAAGGTTGAAAGTAGGACTGACACCCTAGAGGTCAGCCAGCTGGCCTTCTCAGATTGTGTCAAGTATTAGTTTCTTCAGTCCTTGAGGTCTGCAAAGAATGTCAACTCTTTAGCAAGGGAAGATTCTTAGACATTTATACAGCATATCAACCGAATATTCTGTTTATGTACAGAAAACTGGGAAATTATTTTAGTAACAGGAATTTGATGTGACTTTGGAATTCACCACCACCATGAGACTGCTGAGACACTTTCATATATGACCGAGTCTGCAGGAACTGCTATGTAGAGCTGCAGGGGCACCAGTTGTGCCCTACACAGATAGAACCCGTGTCACCAGGCTACTTAGGGACCCTGTAATGGGCTCATAAACGGCTGTATTTGTGGGGCTAGTGAAAATCTTCTACAGACTGTCAGGCTGCTGAAGATGACCAGAATTTATTCAGTATCAGAGAAGCCCAGGATTTCCTGTGTCAGCTGACATGGTACCTTTCAGAGGTTGGCTCACTTTGAGTGAAGCATCAGCATGTCCTAGTCCCGTTTGCTAATGACTAAGCAGCGAAGCAGCCAGATGCTCTCCCTCAGCTTCTTCTGAGACATGCTGAAGAATGCAAATGCCACCTCTGTGGGTGCAGGCACTTCATAAGGCCCCCCTCTCATTGACAGCGTGGAGATACGGCCACTGTGTATGACAGCACGTCAGAGTTTTTCTGGTCTAAAAAGGCACGAGTCTTGCCACCTGACCAAACAAAAATCCATCTGTTGTTCAAGCAAGCAGAAGGTGCGTAGTGTTTAGCAATGAAAAGATAGCAGAAATCATTACACAAGCAGTGTACGTTATACCTTTGTGAGCCTTCCAAAAGGTCACCCTGTCACCTCTGACGGTAGCCTTTGCTCGTGATTTTCTGCAGCTTGCCCGTTCTTCAGGTTTGTTTCCACCTAATTTTCAAACCCCTTCTAGAAATATGCCCATCATCAGTGGTGTACGTGTGCATCTGACAGGATGGGGCAGATGAAGAGGAAAAGTGCCCAAAGAAAAGGCTGTTGGCTTGCAGAAGTCTAATATCCGCAGGATGATCACTTGGGGAACTGGATAAATTAAAAACATTTCCCAGCCAGCATTCACCTGAGGGGCTGCCTTCCCCTGTCCATGCCTTCCCCGCTCCAGCTGCTCATCACACTCTACTTTTGCAAGCAGCGGGCAGCCCCAAAACGCATTTCTCTGTGGAGGTCTGTTGAAAGGGCTCATCCTTTCCAGTGTGGCAGCGTGTTGTTTATTTATGGTGCTGCGGCTGCAGCAGGCGTGGGGCCTCTGCAAAAGCACACTCAGCTCTGTAAGATAATAAAATAGCCAGAAGGCTTTCTGTGTGTTCATGTCACAAAAGGCTCTTCAGAGAGAAACAGTTTTAGTGTCTGAAGAATTAAGTGCTATTTCAGAATATGGAGGCTTCAGGTTTTTTAACTCTACAATTGAATGATTTGCCCATATTTTTTTATGTAATAAAAAGAGCAGCACATTATGCGTCCTTGCTGGCTTAGAGACCATTTGAAATTTTTAATACTTAAACCAGAAAGATTGTGTGGAGCTCATTGCCATACTGGCATGAACAGGGAAATATTTTTTCGCTTAGCTGGGGACTGAAAGGGATGATGGAAAAAACTTTCAAAAAGACTGTGAGACAGAGGATGAACTGGGGGGTTGGTAGTCAAAATCTAACTTAAGGGTGGGCTGAAGTTTCAGACACTAGATTAGCATGGCATGTTTTGCCTGCTACTTGACTACTTCAGTTTAAAGGTCTTTATGATTTTATTCCTAAATCTGAGAAATTAATTTTAAATACTGCTCTTTTTTTAAACAAATTACTTTTTTCCAAACCTTATTACACTTTCTTTTGTAGCAGCCAGCTGAGATTCCTATATTTTTTTTTTTTTAAGATATGTAAATATTTGTATTGCAATATTGTGAAATATTTTATTAAGATATTTTGGAGTGACTGTGGAGCAGATGATGTCATGAAGTAAGTTTGAACATCGGGTTTACCCCCCAAAAATTGGAGAGCAAGGAAATCAAGTGTTGAACAGACAGTTGAGAATTTCCCACAGACCCCAATTTGTTATGATTTGATGCTAGGGCATCACATGGTTTGGTGAGGTATTGTATTTTTTCTCTCTCCTCTTTTTTGAATATTAACATTACTGTTTGATACCTCAATAAGTTAATTGCTGGCTGCAGACTGCTTTCTATTGATTCCTGCCTCTGCCTAAAGTGTGTAGCTTTATGACTTGTATGTGAGGAACAATATTCATGCACTACCTCATTAAAAAAGGTGATCTTTTTCTTTTGGTACATACTTTAATAGATCATTTTTAGTCATTATGTGTCTGAGACATTTTTGTTTAAATTATTCTCAAAAGTTTTTTTTTTCTAGAGATTCATCAGTTTATTCCATTTATGATTATAATTTTGAAGAGGAAGTGTTGTTTGTGAAGTCAGTGGCCATGTGTTTGATCAGTTTCTTTATTTTATGTATTAAACTGGGGACTCGATATTTAATAAGCTTCCTGGTGAAACTATCAGAATAGCTAGAAGGGCACAAGTCACTTTTATTTTTCAAAAATAAGCTACTGTTGTTAATAAACTTCCATATTCTAAAAACATGAAATAATGTGGAATAAGAAAAGACTGAGAAAAATGATATTTCCATGTTAAAAACATTATTATTATTATTCAAAATCATGGACTGGAAGGAGAAAGGCAGTTCTTTTTGAATGCAGTGCTTAATGCAGGCGAATGAAATCCAGTGCTATATTGGTAATGGTTGTCCAAGTCTCTGCAGCTTCCTCTCAACTGTGTTTATGTCACCTCAGGCTGCGAAGTTTTAGCTTTGAATAGTTTATTCACTGCAACACCTATTCAGCTTATGGAGTACCTGGGGCAACCATGAGACAGAAGTGGTGAAATTATTTCCAGTGAGTAATACTGGGTATGAATTTTCTCTGCTTTCTGAGTCAGTTCTCCTTTCCTCTATGGAAAAGATCTTTAAATGGTAACACAAAGTGCATTTGAGGCACCCTGTTTCTCTTCTGTTTCTGTTATATGGTGTATAGACTTCATATATAAACAATGCAAAAGGTTATTACATTATCTTATATCCTACAAAATCCTGTTTTATGTCATCACCAACATATCTGCTTCATCACTTCCATTATACAACAATTTTCCACAGGGCAATATTATAACCTACTGGTATGCATTCACAAAAACGTGGAAAAATAATTTCCCAAACAAGCTTTTTACTGTGCAGTTGGTCACCTCAGGCATATGAAAATGTTTTTGTTCCCTGAAGAAAATCATTAAAAGGTTTAATGAATAGAAGTACTAATTACCATTAGAACTATAATGATTAATACATAATCAAGAGAAAAATCATCATGTACAATAAATAGTTTTGAACAGAGTTTTTAGGTCTAAAAGTTTCCAGCTACATAAGTATTTACAGGTTCTAGAATATTTGAGACAGACTGAGTGGCTGTCTTTTGAACCTCATTGAACTGAGTTTACATCTTATCAAAAGGTTTCTATGTGTCATATTTTTTAGATTGCTTGTTCAGCTCTATCAATAAAACGAACAAATTTAGTAGTCTCCTTTATCTGGTAAATGGAGCAGTGACTCATTTTACTAAAAGCCTAAAAGCATTAGAGAGGCACTAGATAAAACCTCTGCAAGGACAAGAAGGAAGTCATCATTCACGTCACAGGTGAGGCATGTTCCTCCCTATCCATTTGCATAATTGAAATATTTTCTTCATAATTTTAACATTTTTACTCAAACCACTGGTAGCTGAACTATTGCAAAAATACCTGAAATAACCTAAGATGCAGTCTCCATGGTTTGGCTGTGAGTGCCTAATGGACTGTCTGGCAGTTGCAAACACAGCCTTGAAAGGAAAAGGCATTGCAGTCTTAAGCTGAAGCACAATGGCTTTCTAATATTGACTTAGAAGATATGTTGTACATCATAAATTGTATCCCATACCCTTCACCTCTCAGAAACATTATGAAATCCTGATAATTTTATTTACTAATTATTGTATTTGCGGTCTTTGAGACCAGTTCCCAGAGAGGAGGAGCTGGTCAGCTAGCTGCAAGGCAAAGGAAGTTTAAGGAGACAACTGCAAAATTGTGCATATAGTAGACTTAGGGAAAGTTGTCTGGATTTTAAGGTAACCAGAGGCACTATAAAATATTTTCCATAGAAGCATTACCAAAACTGTGGAAATATATAGAAACTCCAGTTTCTCTGAGTAACAAAACTCTTTACCAATTCTTTGAATAAAGAAACTCTTTACCAATGTTTGATTTATGCTCTAAGATACTAAAATTAGACTTTCAAAGTTAAGTTTAAAGAGTTTCTAGAAGTGACCTATATTTTTTTTTAAAAGCTATGCAAAATGCTCTGATTATTTCCACCTCAGATTTATTGCAACAAGTAAAGAAAATATACAAATAGAGGTTCTATACAGAATTTACATCCTTTATTTGTAAAACTGACACCAATTGAACAAAATTTAATCCAGCAAGCCAAATCTGTTTATAGCACAGACTAACTTCATATATTTCACTGCTGCAGAAATCAATAGTCTGTGGCTGCAAAAACAAAAGAGAAGCTCTGTTAATTCATTAGCAGGTCTAGGCAAAATGCTTATAATGTGTCCAGTCTACATTAATGCTCCCTGGCTGATGAATCAGGAAGAGTATTCTCTGTAGTACAGCAGATCATAGTTGGCAGGGTAAGAGATATTTTGGTTTTGGGATAAACATCTTAATCGCATCTCTAACAGAGTCTGTGTCTGAAAGAAGTAGGAGCTGAAGAAGTCAAAAGGAATGCTTCTCCACTCTTTAAAACTCATCTTACCAGGTACAGCTTTTCTTCTTGATAGATCAGTAAGAACATTTCCTCCGGTTTCAGTGTACTTTAAACATG
>NW_009649293.1:1413454-1461438 GCF_000708025.1 Charadrius vociferus | reverse complement strand
TTCAAGTGAAAATTACCTATGTAATATATTCATTTCCTGCTGTTTGTTGTTGGTATTTTTTTCTGTTGCAAGCAACTATACTGAAGCGTGGCTTTTTCCTGAAGTGCCAGCTCTGGGAAATTATACATTATGATTCAGCTGATAATTCCCAGGTTGGCAGTCAACATGGAAAGTAATGCATCCTCAGTATAATGATAATTGGCCTATTTTTTTGGTCAGCAGGTGTAATTTTTTTTTGCTACAAATATATGAGCAGGCAATGGGGTTCCTTATTTTCAGTTTCTTTTCATGTTTCAAAGACTCAAAGCTAAAAAAAGATCTTAAAATCAGTTATGTCTTTAAAATAGGAACATCACCCAAATAAAATGTGATGAAATTATGTAATTCATATATGAATGTATAATTCAACATGGGCCTTGAATTTAAGTAGTACTTAGAGCTTGATTTTAAGTGGTACTTCTTATAGTACTTCAGGTGATATGCGTATTCTGTAACAAAAGTCAAATCCCTGGACCAAAAACTCACTGGCTTTTATTTCTTTACAGTAGGCTATCATCACAATCTCACTCATTTTCTAAATACCACTGTGGTGAAATTTTGGCTTCTTAAATCCTCCTAAAGGGCATAGCAACCTGACTGCTGTCATGGGTATAACAGCGTGTAGCCATGTCCAGGCACATCTCTCACAAGAATTGTTTTGATGCTGCTATTTAGCCTGCTTTGCATTCATGTAAAACTCAGAATCAGTATTTGGTTTATTGATTCTAGCTCAGTAAGGTGAAAAAATTACATAGGCTCACATAACTAACTACAGCAATATTGTCTGCTTTCTAAACCATAGATATGCGTTCCTTTGAGATGTGAACAGTTCCAGACATAAAAATTTCTTAGATACTACATATATAAGTACAAAATCAGAAGACTGTGGGATTCTTTTTTTCATCTTTAAATAAAGCCATGAGATGTTGTTAAGTCTATCAACATTTGTTTGATAATATATACTATGAATATTTTGTAGGTTTTGCTCTTTTGATCACAAAATACTTAGCTTGTTGCCTAAGTCTGTACAGGTATATATGGCTTTATTACACATTGTTACTCTTAAATTATGAAAATTTTGGTCTAGAACAAGGGAAGCTCCCTTACTTGTGTAAGATGTAATGAGATCTACCAGCTGCTGTCTGTAGATTTATTGCTTTGTCATGGATTTGGTTGCTCTTCTGTTGGAAAATACTGCTGCCTTCTCATTTTAAGTTGAGCTAAATTTTTCCCCATTCCCTTCATGACTAGCTGCACAACAGTTGTTTTGGCACTGCATACAATTTGATGCAGAAATCGAAATACATTGTGGCAAGGGAACTTCTCAAACTGGTAAAAGATTATAACAAAAATAAATATTAAGCAAGCATATATCAGCTCCCAGACTACCCTTCAATTGTGTGGTGCACTGTTCTTTGGAGAATTTATCACCCATAGCTAGACTACCTAGAGGCCTTTCTATTTTTGTTGTATTGCAGCCCAGTCTTTGTATTGGAATAACAATTTATTGTGTCATTATCAGTTCTGATGGTATGGTACTGTAACACTGTAATTTCTATTTCTATGCAACTGAATTTGGTATCTCATACTGAGTGAATCAATATTATTTTAAATATTAACAGAATGTTAAAAATATGGAAATAATAAGATAAACCAGCACAGTAACTTTTTAACTTTTTTTTTTTTTTTTTAATAAGGCTATCTTTCTAGTTACTCAGAGGCAGGTATTTGTAAAGGTATAGTTTGTACTTGCTTCCCTAATTTTACTTGCTATCCTGCAGAGAAAAATTTGGTTAAAAATAATTTAGAATAGTCAGGTTTATTTTTATTAAGATCATATTTAACTCTAAGCATAATGGATAGCTATGCCTGGTTTGTCATTAAAGAAATGCCATTTATTCTGTGGCAATCCAAGAATGACTGTCAGAACAGTTTGATCTTCAAGTCTTTTTTGTTAAAGAGAAGAAATAAATGCATACATGTTTATGGCAGTAAGTATAAAACTTGAGGATGGAGAGAAACAGTATGAGCATCAACTAAAGAGCAATTTAATAATTTCTTAAGATGCATAAGTTCACAGCCTTGAGCAGTATTTTAGCAGTCAAAATCCAATTCTTCAACAATTAAAACACGCCCTGGAAGATAATTTCACAAAATTGTTGCAAACTAAAGCCTTAGTTATTTTTTCATACTTTCATTGTCAAACTTACAGAATGTTTAAATATATTTAGCCTGAGAAGTAAATGGCCTAGCAATAAGGAAGCAGCCTCAGAGTAATGCGCGTGTCTGTCTGCACACATTTAATTCCTTGCAGTTATGTATCATTCACAAAAGAAAATATCTAGAATGACAGATTTGATATGTAAAAGCTTTTAAATGAATTGGTGTGCAAAAGTTTTCAAAAACTGGTATTATGCCTTAATTTTACACTAGTTGTTCTACAAGTCCTCTCCTCAAGCACATTCGTTTGAAATTTTCGGTAAACAAGGATGCACCTGAGAAAAGGACGTGGCTAGAGGTGTATCTTCCCAAAGTCCCTCCTAACGTTTCCCTGCCATGTGCTATCCCCGTTTTATAAATTAGAAACCCAGTCATTTCAGATTAGTCTCTAAGCAATGCCAGCTGTCTCCTTCTCTAACACTTCCAAGATGCTTTGAAGCTTCTGAATTGTACTGGTAACATTACTGCAGAAAGATATGAAGAATGTAATAGCTGAAAAAGGTTACACAAGCACACATAATTGACTATGGCAATAAAAATACTGTCTACTCTTTTCAACAAAGTAGATATTGCTTTCCTTTAGATTAAAAAAAAATCCTTTAGACTCAGAAAGAAACAAAGTGAAGCTGAAATACCTTTGCTGCTAACTTTCCAAGTTCAAAGCAGAAAATCTATATTGTGAAGTGCCTCTTCTGTCGCTGTGTACAGTATTTGCCATAGCACGCAGCTTAAAATATCTTATCTTTGGGCATCAAGTAGTTTGCAGTTGCTTCTCCTAATTATGAAGGGAAAATTGGTGGTGTAGAAAAATAGAAGATAATGCAGATATGGGACAAAATGTTTGTTTACTTTATATTGATGTCCATATTCTTCATGCACATTTTCTAAAGCATTCATCTGAATTATTTGCTTGTAATGAACATTAACATGGGAAATACAGTCACAAAGAAAACCACTGGATGGAGCTGTCTGTTGTGACTTTTATTTTACTGTGGGATATTAGAGACCTGTAGGTACAAACAAACTAGTCTTGGGGAAAAAAAAAAGAGAGAATGAGGTACAAATGATAGGGGAAATATACAGAAGCTTAATCGTAATCTAGATTCAATACTTTATTAGATAAAGGATTGAATTAAGATAGCTCTGCTGAAGAATTTCTGAGTATACTGTAAATAAAGCTGAGGAGAAGTTAAGTAGGAGCAGGGCAAAAAAATCACTGTAAAAATTTGCCTCAATCATTGCAGTAATATACTGTTCAGGTCACTAACTGGATGTTTGGTGGTTAGCTGTTTGCATGTGTTTCTTTTGTTTTGCCTTCTTAAAAAAATATAATACTTGCAACATAGCGAAACAGACACTTTTTATTGGCAACCAAGAAATGAATGATGGGAACAATAATGAATGATACATTTTCAGAACAGCACTAAAGCCCCACTTCACTAGGCTTGTCCATGTTTTCTTGAGATGCAAGTTTACTATTTGTAGAGTAAGCTATTTAAAATAAAAAGGCAAATTCTGTGCAATGCAGCAATAAACTCTTAATCATATGCTCATTAGTACTCAGGGAAGTTTGGTTTTTGTCAGACAAATGATTTCTAAGCTCATGAAGGTAGTGATGGTGGGAGAGCCAATTCCTTTATTCATTTGTTTCATCTGGCTCAGAGCAAAGTGTGGGAAGGTAATTGTTGTGAAAAATAAAGGAAAACCCTAACAGAACCTCTGGACAAATTCAGTTTATTGAGTCTCTCCTAGAGTTGTTCAATTAAGATGAGAATTTAATGAGGAATTTAACAGAATCATTCTTAAAGTGGTATGCTAATTCCCACCACAATCCCTACTGCAGCTTTAAAAAATATGTGAAAAAGCAAGTCTTGAATAATAAAACTATTAAAAGGATCATTCAGAGAGGTGTTAATGGTAATTAAGGTCAGGCAAAAATAAACTCTAAAAGAAGAGCTTTCAACTGAAAACTTCTGATTGCTTTATTTAGAATAAAATAAAAGGAACCTTGTTAGGGAGTTAGTGTCAATTTACAGAACCTCAAAAAAACCTCCTCAAAAATATGATAGTCATTGTACATATATGACTATTACACCTTTTGATAAATTAAGGGGGGGGTGTGTGTCCTAAAACACAAGATGGCAAAAGTGAAAGAAATAAGCCTTTGAAGAGGTCCATAAAATATTTATTGTAATCTCTTCTGTGAACTCAAGAAGCACACTGGGCTAGTGACAGAGATTAAATGTTCAGTATCTAGATTGAGATATGCTGAGGTTTTAATGTACTGAATATTGATTGTATGATGAATCCTAACAGTTTGTTTCCTGCAGTTGCTCACAAAAGGAGGGAGAAACTAAAACACCACATAAGATTCATGTACACAAAATAGGGTGTTAATGGCTTTGTTGAAAGAAGAACCTTCTCTTCAGTTTGTGCATGTCACTAATAATGTCTAAAAGCCAGTCAGACTTGCTGAACTTTTTTACTCATGAGGGCTGAGAAGCCTGAATACTCAATTTATGGTTACTTTTAGGATGGGAGCTTCCAGATAAAATACTGGGCTCTAAAGATGTCTCTTAAGAAAAGGCTTTTTCTTTTGCTTTAAGTCATCTTTCAGCACTTGGGAAATAAAAATTGTGGTTCAGTAAGAATGTACATTTCAACAAAATTAATCATTGGCACGGCTTTGCAAATAATAAAAGTATAGGAATGTAAGAACATTATAGTTCATCTTTTCAGGTAGATATTACTGGTACTGTCTCAGAGCTAAAGCTTTCCTTTACAACACAATTCCCTAGGAAGCTTTCAAACACAAAAATCTGCCAAGATCCACAATCTTCTTGACATTTTCTCGAGGTTAACAACAGAAATGAGTTGAGGAAAGATTGCCAGACTCTTCAATTTCAAGAAATATTTATATCTGGTAAATCCATTGGCAAAGAACTTCATCCAGCAAGCTGTTTGTCTCAAAAGCTGCAAGTTGAACTTGGCCTGCGTGAACGCTTCAAGCCACCTGCACTTCCTACAAGCTGAATCTTGTCTCCAGGAATAGCTGGGGCTCTGCAAAGTAGGTTTTTGTGGTTGGATAGACATCAGGCCCCACAGTAGTAGTACTGTCACATCAGGAAACAGGGGAGGCAGCCCTGGGAGGTGGGTGGGGGAGCTACCTTGCAATGGTCACCTGTTGCTCCCCATGACAGAACTGAGATGTTTCTGTATGGCAGGGGCTTCAGATAGTTGTGTTACATACATCCTGGTGGTTTAAAAGATGCTAAATCTTACTCTTTTAAACAGCTGGAGGGAGCAGTCCTATAAACAAAAGCAAGTCTTAGAAAATACCTGTTGACTAAATCAATAAAGTAGATGTCCTCATTTGAGAGCTTACGTAGATCATAAGCAAGCTTACTGGACCTACATTATCTGTTTTTTGTCTTTGAAAAATTTGAATCCTTTATATTTATCTTCTTACAACATTTTTAAATTAAAAAATTGTAAATTCCTCCAAACGTTCATATGTTAATGATGACACTTATCAGTATAGAGTAGCATGCTTGTAAATATCAGAAGTCCTTCCTGTGCTGACATGACCAATGTTATGGGAGGTAGGAAAGTGACACTTTCACTTACACATCTGTTTCAAAACATTATTTTGAAAGGTCATTCTACTATTGAAAATCTGTTTTCAACATGAAAATGAACCTAAAAAGAATATTTTTTTTCTGTTGGAAAACTTTTTACAGTACATAATTTTTACTGCTGCTGACAATGAAGGACATTACTAGGCTAGCTGTTCATTCTCTTTGGCCAAAGTTAAACTGGAACAGTAATTCCAGTAAGTCTTGCTGATTTTTCTACAGAGAATGCCTTAACCTATTTCAACTGAGTTTCTGGTGAGCAATTCTCAAAAAAATAACAAAGAAATAGTGAAAAGTTTCTGACAAATGTCACAGGAAATGATATGCATGTAAATTTTCTGATGGAATATGACTGTCTTATCACAGTCCAGTCTGTAAGGATGTGTTCACAAGGTCTCTTCACGGGTGGAGGGACTTTCAAAGCTGAAGTTACAACATACTTACCTTAGTGATCTTCTCACTGGAGATATCCATGCAGTCTAATCTACCAGCTGAGCTGCTCTCTAATGCATTTCAGCCACAAAGAGCTGGCTGATCAGCTTAAACAATATGTCTTTGTCCAGATGTCTTATTTTGACTAATAGCTAATGAGCTATTAAGTAAACAGTTGATCTTTCAGACCTTCAAATCAATTTGAAGCAAAAAAGCTTCAATCACTTGCCCTAAGAGATGCGGTCATTTATGCCAGGAGCTGAATACAATTCTCAATAAAACGATTAAGTGATGTAAAATTACAGGACTTCCTAACTCCATCAGTTATACCTGCACTGAGATAGCCTGTTGCTTACCCATCCAGAGATCTAAATACCTGCTCTTACTGTCACTCATTTTTTGAGAAGTCCTCCTGGCAACCAGGAAAAGGTCATGTTTATAGATCATTCCTTTATGCCACAGGCTACAATTTACTTTTCTTTATAAGCAGGAAAATGGGAGAAACAAACAGTAACTACCTCATGTTGGCTTTTGAAGACCTGAAATATTGGTGCTTTCTTTACTTGAGATGTTCAGCCTGCAAAAAGAGAAGACTTGGGTGTTTTATTTGCTTTCCTATGTTCAGCTCCCCTGTGATGCTCATTATTTAAAAAAGAAAAAAAAAAAAGAATGTTGATGAGAAAAAAAACAAAAACCAGCAGCCAGAAATCGTAGTTTTTAATCACGGTTCTGTAGACATACAATAAGCAGGGAAAGGCAGAAAAAGGGAGATTTCCTTCTGCCTCATTTCATAATGTCACCTAGAAATTTAATGAGCCTAGACTTTTTTCATTCCTTTTCTGCTGACTTTTATGTTCTAGAGCATCACTTAAAACATAAAACTTCATATTTTTTATTATTTCTTTACAAGTCAAGATATTTATTTTATAAGTAATCTGCAGAATGTCAGACACTATTAAGGCAAAAAATATTTCAAGTAATCCAAATGATATATATTCTTTCTTCATATACTGAGGATTTTTCAAAACTGTCTATGATCACACATACCATAAAAACTTAGAGTATAAAGTTAAGAGTTACATCACACTGAACAAATAGAATGGTTTAAATCCCACTTTTTTCTGGCTCTGCGTGATAAAGTTTAGCAAAGTTTGTAGCCGTTTCCTGGGCTACACACTGTCAAACTATATTTACAAAAGAATGTGTATATATTTATAAATGAGCTGGAAAAAAAATAAACAGCCTATGTGACACAATTTATTGATGAGATGAAGCTATTCAGTATAGCATTCATATTCATATTCAGTAAAGCTGACTATAAATTACAGAAATATTCTAAACCTAAGTGAGTGGGTGGTAACATGGAATAAAAAAGGTCAACATATATAGGGTAAATAATACAGATAGGGGAAACCTCCCCCCACCTCTAATTCTACCGTTATGTATGCAATGGTGATCTTGCTATTTTTCCTCTGCAAAGAGATCCTGGTGTTATTACTTATAGTTTCATATAAGCACTGGCTCAAGAATGGTTCTAAAAGTAAAAACAAATCAGAGTGATTCAGAAAGCAATAGGTACCAAAGCAGAAATCCTGTCTGAGTATGAATACTCAGTGGGACTTCATCTTGAAAATTGTATGGTATTTGTTTCTCTTTTCTTCAAAGACATATACTAGACCTTAAAAAGGCACAGAAAAGAGCACCAAGGTTGACCCTGTAGTGTTGCAATCAATTGTGAAATAATTTAGTTATTTCTTCTAATTCATCCTTTGGAAAAAGACATCTGAAATTTAAATTTCTGGGAAAAGTTTTACTTATTTTCCAGTAGCCCTTCCTGATTTAACTCTTAAAGAAAGATTTTGATTTTGAAGTTCTTATTTCTTTCTCTTTTAAAGAAAGTAGGAGACTAGATGATTCATTTTGCTGAGTCTGAGCTAAAGTCCTTTGTGTAAGCTAGTTAAAAGCTAACATGACATTCTTGCTATTTTTGAAGTAAAAATGAGTAGAAAAGAGTTAAAAAAGATTAACTTAAATACTAGAGATTTCAAGAAGAGAGGTAGGAATGCAAAATCAATTTTAAAAAATATTCTAGCAACTTTTCACTGGTGTAAGCTATACCATCCATCTGTATTTCAGAAAGGACAGAGTCAAACAATAAGGATTCTGGAAATACAAACTGAAATCCTCCCTTCCACCACCCCCAAAAAAAAGTTACAAAAGCAGTTAATTAGTACTTTTAAACTTACAGAGATATCTCCTTAGAGAATACAGGCCTGTTTTCCGGCCCAGCAGTAACCCCCCAAAAATCCAGAAGAAAAAAAAAAAAAGAAAACCGCAGTCTAATGTTTCTGCTTTTCTTTGTTCAGTTGTATGAAATTTTTTTTAACCATTCTGTTCTAACACACCTAGTTTCTAGCTTTTTTAAGAATATCAGACAAATACATGAGCTATGCTCTGGAAATTGCATGACAACACAACCTGTTATTTAAGGTTCCACAGGTGAGAGACATTTTATATTTTAATTCTTACATATAAGAAAGAAAAATCTTTATCGGAATTTTAGTTTAGTATTTAAAACCTGACTGTATGCATGTAATTTTTTTTTTAAAAAAACTTGGTGAAAAAAATTGACATTATTGTGGAAAGAATAGGAAAATTCTGCCTTGGGTATGAATCTGTGTCTTCTGGTGATATGAAAAGCTCTGGCTGCGTATCTAAAGATAGGATTTGTTCCATAGCATTTCAATCAAAGTAAAATAACTAGTCATGTTATTCTGTAATCTATTTGGTTTGTTATAATTATATATAAGGAAGAGTAAATAATGTCAAATAATTTTTGTTCACAAATATAATAGCTATACCAGAAGTGCACTGATGTGCAGCTAAAGTACAACAATCTGGATCTATTCTTAGAAAAAGTTTTTGCAACACCTGCAGTCCAAGGATAGAGAGGTTCAGATGAAATAAGAGTAAAAATTATAAAAAAATACCGATACTTTAATACAAATCTTAATATTTTATAAAAGCAAAGAAACAATAATGAAGACAATCACATTACACCTTCAAAATATAAGTGATTGCCTATTTGTACTTTCACATTTTTTTGTACTTAAAGTCAATTTAATCTTAATTCACATTTATGTAATTGTTTTACTCTGTCATGGAAATAAGTTAACTTTTTGTCATCTCTGTGTTCTTATATGGAAATAAGGCATTAATTTCTTCAAATTTTTATATGTGAAAAGGTCATTTTGACATCTCTAAATGATCAACAGTACCTGCACACAGAGCCGTTTTAACTCCTCTCTTGAAATTATCTATTAAGGGTCTCTTCCAGCTAACTGGCACTGCTACAAAGGGAACATGCTGTTTCTTTTTTGTCTGGACAGCTGTGGATATTGCTGATGGTCTCCAGTCTTTCTGCCTGTTTGTCATAATGACATACATACTTAAATAACTACATGTTCATAAGTAAGCATCAAAAATTCCAATCCATATTTCAGGGATTTGTTAATGTGAAAAATTTATCAATAGAGAGAAAATAAGATTATATATATTTTTGCATAGTTTTTTTTCATCAGAATATCACCTTGTTCCATTTTATGTTTTTTGTTTTCCTCTTGACAAGTCTGTAATTTAAAAATTTATAGTAATTTGAATTGTTAATTCCTGGGTACAGCATGGAGTTAGAAATGCCATTTTGTCTGCCATTTAATGAGTTTCATCTTAGTGCTGGTTTATTCATTAGCTAATCCATTGTGTGCATTTCTATGCAATGTCATTACTTTGAGCTAAAACAATGCTTTTAGGGGCTGAAAATAACCAGGGTATATATTGATTGAACAAGCAAACCCTTCCTATGTTCTGTATGCGGGCAGTGAATGAATACCGATTTTAGCTGTTATTTGTTACTTCTGCATAGTGTTGTTATTGTGTTGCTTCTGAGCCTCACTGAGCAGGAAACCTTCCCAACAGCAACTTAAAAGACTTTCCTGAAACAAAGGTTAGTTTCCACCTTCAAAGGTTATTTTCCACCTTCAAAGGGTAGACACATACTGTAAGTCCAGATTTTCAACAGTCTTATGGCATATTTTTCTTTTTCTGCAATACCTCTGTCCTAAATCCTTGTTTGTTTGTTTGTTTGCTTTCCCTGAATAGGCATCATAAGTATTTATTAATTTTTACCGTGTCTTATAGACATCTTCAGAGTTCACGGGCCAGACTGATTAGTGTCCAGATACAGGATTGGAATGACCTTATGTACCAAGCATTTTCCAGTTGCAGATCTGATTGAGAGAAATAGCTACAACTGAGGGCCACTTACGGACCATGACAATCAAACATGTGAGCTGTCACCAGGATCTCCTGAGGCTAAGGGAAGGAATTCCTGAAAAATTGACCTTGCGGTGATTAAAACACAATGTTTACAGACAGCTACTTGCTCTGTGAAAAGGTAGGATTTCTCGTAATAGAGCTTGACAGACACTTGCTTTTGCCAGTGATTATGAAACTGCAGCATATGGTCAGGTACATTCACTTTGCATTCACTTGCAGCAATGAATGAAAAATTAATTTTGAAATTAAAAAACCTGCAACTGACAGCTTTCTAATGATAAGTGATACAGTTACATCGATTTAGCCAAAAAAATTTTTCTTAACTTCCAGACTACTTCTCCTTTGTGTGTTTGGTTTACTTCCAAAATGATTTTTCTCTCTATTTAAAATTTACTGAAATATTGCTGTCTCAGTGTCATTCTGTATATTGCAAAAATTATTCTGATCTTTTTCACCGAAGTTGTGTTTTTATGCTTATAATTAGTACAAATTGTGTTTTATCATACTGGAATTTACATGGGAGTGACAGAAAGAAATGTATTTTGAGTGAAGCTACTTAGTATTTGAGCAGCCCATAGCAAAAACATTTAGATAACTTTGTTCCCTAATTTTACAGACCAGTTGCTAACCACCAAAGCTACTCAGTTTTCATGATTTCTTCATGTTTTTTCCAAAATTCATTTTAATATTTCCACTTATCTCTTATTTCAGATCTATTTCTCTCTTTGAAGAGACAGTGAATGTGATCTAAGGATCTAATTGCAGTCATAATAGTCTTGAAAAGTCATAGTCATTACAGGTGCTATTGATGGCCTAGTTAAGATCTAGGAATTTTATTCTTTTTGGCATTGACTCTTTCTTTGAGTAAGATAGCTTTACATGTTGAATTGGAAATAAATAAACAAACATTAATACTTTCTATACTTCAACCATAATGGATAGGTGCCATGCTCAGGTAGTGGAAAATGAAGAATTTTCCTAACATGAATGCACCTAACCAGGTAAGATTAATAACCTGAAACTCTAAGCTGAGGAGTCATGGTACCGCTGTAGCATCAGTGTCTCCTGCCCCAGGTTCCTCGAGAGCTACTGAAGAGTTATGCCGTCCCTGAAGAACGAGAAGAAAGGCAGCAGCACGTTAGGAGACTGTTCTTCAGAAAATGGGAGGGAAGCTATACTGGATGGCAATCTAGAGCCTGAGTCAGTATGACACTGTTTCAGAGAAGGGAAAACACCTCCCTGGAATGCATAAGCCTCTGCTTTAGGAAGGACTGGCAATGCTGTTCAGCCAGTGAGAATGGTCAGAGGTCTAAGAAATGTGATGTACAAAGAGCGATCAAATAAATTTGGATTGTTTAGTTTGGAGCAGGAAGGAAGACTTGAATACAGTTTCCTGAAATCAGGAATCTCCAGAAATCCAGCATTGCTATGCTACTTTTGGCCCAAGTTCCTCATTTTTCTGTGGGTCTTAGTATGTTCTAATGGACGTAAAACATACTTACTTATACAGTAGCTTAATGGTGAGCTCAAAGATTTTGTTATATGTGTACACATGTGCAAATGTGTTCCTGCCACTTGAAAAAAATATTCATTTATGTCAACTCATCGAAAAGTGAGACCACTATATTTTATTTTTTCAGAGATCTTAGTCACCTACTTTTCTGACTGTAAACTGTTCCAAACACCATACAGCTGTAAACTGAAGTTACTAATAAAGATTAGAATTGTTAAAAATATTTTGGCTGTGCACTGGAAATTAGACAGTCGTTGTGAAGGTGAATGTGGGAAGACAAAGAGAGGAGAGAATATGTGAGGTTCAGCAGTGTTCTGACAAGAAAGTGATTGTGTAGGTGGACTTCCAAAGACTTGTCTGAATAATACCTGTGCAGTGGGCTCCTGATGGGAATGACAGAATTCAGTTCAGTGTCTATCATTAGAAGGGTAAGGAAAAAAATAATGAGAGGAGAAAAAAAGAAAAAGGCTTCTTTCATTAATCAACTTGTTAAACAAGCGGGACTGTTCTACAATGAGCTGTCGATGAGCCCTATGGAGAGAAGTGGAAATAGTTTTATCAGAGAAGACTGATAGCTTAAAGTGACACACAGCACACAGGGCATTTTTTCGCTGAAATGTAATGGCCAGATTTTGGTGGGCACTAGTAATTAGAGATCTTTTTAGTGCTATAGTGTTGTATAAAACAGTCATGATACAGCAGATTATTTCAGAAAGCAACTAGTAGAATTAAACAGGGGGTTATTTGGTCACTACTTAAGTCTAGCCTTCGCACTCTTGCAAAGTTAGAGGTGAAGGTATGTATACTCCCTTACGTGTGGCCATTCTGAGCTCTGACTTTGCTGGGATACGTATGCAGTCTTAGAGATAAAGACTGGAAGCATCTTAAGAGTGCTCTGTAAAATTAAAAATGTGATGTAATCAAATATATATGTATGTAGAGTATGTATCGACTGTTATAAAAGTTACCCACACACAAACATTTTATTTTTGGTAACTGAAAAGGCACAAAGATTTTTCATTACACAGACTAACAATAATTTTTTTTTCAGTTATGTTTTCTTTCTTTTTTTCTTTTTTTCTTTTTTTTTTTATTAGCAGCATATGCTGTATGATGTGAACTGATCTTTGTGACTGAAAAGATATGATTATATGATTTGGTTTCTATCTGGTATACAAGCAAATTCTTATTTCAGTATCTAAGTTTCATGAGCAATGTTAAATGTGTGAGGATAAAAGGGATTTTTCAAGGCAACTAGCAAATATTGAAAGCACAGCTTTGAGTTGGACGGAGTGGAATTACAAATACTGAAAGATACGGAAAGGTTGCATTTCACTTAAGGTAGAAGCAGACTGTGTGAAAAAATACTGGCATGTCTTACCATCACAGAAAATTTATTTTGTGGGGTACATTCATCTGGTCTAGACAATTTTTTCAGGTGTGTTGATGAAGGAACAGAAGCAGTGAAATGTTTATGTCTATGCCTTCCCAGTTAAAGATTTCTCTTCTATGCCATACTGGAACTTCATGTATTATACTTTAAGTATCGTACTTATTTAGAAAAAAGTTTCACATGCACAGATAAAGTTATTGACATGATTTAGCTATATACCCAGAGCAAAAAAGTTATGTTTTCAATAAAATCTTTTGAAACATTTCTATGCCATGAGAAGTTAATTAGTAGACACAGCCTTTTTCAATATTAATTACCAGAAGCAACATTAATGGAATTTTTATTCTCCCCTCTCCCCTTATGGATTGCAATATTGTTGTTTTCTTCCTACGTCTAACTTTCCACTAAATTTCAACTTTCATTGCAGAAGTATGGAAATATAAATGGTGAGAATTGTGAGAGAAAAGTTGTACTTTTCTTGATCATTTTTTTATCATTATCTCACATGATTTAGACTTTTAACTTGAAATGAACTCACAAAAAAGTTCATCTTTTTAATGTTGGCTGGCTAAATTTTATAGCAAAATAATGGAACATTGGAACCAGTTCTCATAATAAGAAATGCTAATTAAGATTACAGTAAGTGGAACTACTATTACTGATTAAAACAAAGCAAGTTAATTTCAGGCAATTACTTTTCTGAAATTTTTGTCTGAATATTTGGGAAAAAAGTCTGTGTATGGGTGACAAAGAGGATGACACATTTGCTCTACAAATTCTGTCTGGTTTATGAGAGTATTTGCATAAGACAAATGTCATGAGGAATTCAAAAATTTTGACACTACTAACTATCCGACTGAAAACAGCTTACAGTGCAAAGTCAGGTAGTATGCCAATGATGGAACATGCTACTAAGTAGAAATTGGCGTCCCATGTTTAAGGTGGCCTCTGAAAGGACAGCTGTAAGAATGTTTTCAATTTAAAAAGAAAAAAAATACTTTAATAAAAAGTGAGGATTTTTTTCCATAATGTTAGATAATTTGGATTATAATTATCATCAGCATAATTCATTTCAGTTATCCTTATAAATTGAAATAGAATTGGAAGACTGAGAAGTGTCAGTCTCAGTTCCAAGAGATAGAAATCATGTGGTGTTGTAAGAGGCTGTTGAGTTCAAGTGCTTAGCTGATTCCTGTTTCACTTCTCTTTACATTTATTTATATGGATATTACAATACCCAAAAGAAAACTCTGAAATATTTTTTCTTATAAATAAAAAAATGTGCACATCAGTGGTGGAATTTAATACTTGCTGTTATCGCTTTGGTAAACATTAGTACTTGAAATACCATATGTATGATGAAGATTAACATAAATTTAAATAAAATTTCAGAACTGGATATCTATTCCAAATGGATTTTTCAGGAATACTGGTTCCTATGAAACTCCATGGAAATTAAGGATAATTAAAGGCCTTTAACACATGTGCAAGTAAGACTCCTTCTTATAAAGCAGATAAATTAGTTCAATAATCTCATTTTAAATGGTACATGTTTGTTTTTTTAAAAAAATATGGCCCTTATTTTGTTTACCTCCATTCTTCATTGTAATTTTCAGCTACTAGGAATTACAAGATTTGGTCTTAAAGTGTTATGAAGTGGAAATAGTTTGAGAAGGTCAAATGTTTATGGAATGATAATGTCACTCAAAAGGAAAAAAACTAATCATTACATCAGCTTTTAAAAAAATATCAGTTAAGCAAGCATAGAAAAGCACCATTTTTTATCTCCAAAATCCCATTCCAGAGTTCTCATTACTTAAATCACCAAATTAACACTTGGTCATAAGAAACTTGGTGATAAGATGCTTTGAGCAAAGTATCTATACTTGTATATTTTTTGCCTTTTGATGTATATTTAAGTTATATATATCGTTCTTTACTCAGCACAAACTGGACTATTTAGTGAGCTCTTACGGCTCTGTCTTTAAATTTAGTTTGGTTTTTGTTTTGTTAACAGTTTTACACAGGCAGAACAGAGAAATTCCATGTAATTCTGACATTTATGAATGTTTCACAGACTTTCCTTTTCCTTTATCTCACATATCAATGCTACCATCTACTTGCATTATGTGAAAATTAACATGAGTGTTCAGGCAGCATGAACTTTCTTTCATACCAGAAATAGTCTATACACTTCTTTAAGCTGCTTCTTTATCCAGGTTCCCAGACCACTGGCAGACTTGAGTTGTTTCAACGTGTTCACCTCAGAACACCAAGAAAAAGAATTCAAGGACATCAGACTGCATTCACACAGAGAGTTAACTCACGCTTTTCAGAGCATATTTGTTTTCACTCTGCTTTAATCTTGTCAGGCTCAAGCTGCTTGGTCACCGTACCTACCACTCTACAGCTCTTTGGGTGCTGTGGACAAGGCGGGTGTTGGGCACAGGGCTTTAGGAACGTTTAGAGAGCATCAGGCCTCCGTGAACCGCGGAGAACATGAAGAAAAAGTTATAAAGGAGGATCAAATGGAGTCAGCCTCACATTTCGGAGGGCTTCTTCATAATCAACTTAGTGCCAGGCACTCTGTATGACACTGGCTGAAAGCCATGCCTGTTCTGTATTGCGCACCACAGTTCATCATCCTAGTCCCTCTTATCCCAGCTGGGAGAGTAGCAGTCAATGGAGGGGTGACTGTAGTGCAATTCTGATGTGTTTTAAACCATTATTGAATCCTTCTACCCGTAGCTGTAGCACTGCTCTGCCAATCAATCTGTAGGATCCTGTCACTGTGATAAACCTTATTGGACAGCTGTCTCTCAGTATGAAAGTGTTTCCTGAAAGAAGACAAATTTTTTTTTACAAAAGAGAAACTTTCTGAATGTAAACCTTTGCTGTTCAGTGATACAAAACAAAACAGATTGATGGCAAAGGGGTTTCTTTTTAAAATTTTACTTCCAATAAAAAACTTCCCACTTGGTCTGTAAGGAACCTGGAAAAGGACTTTTTGTAATTTTATGTTTCTCACAATTCCTTATTTTCTGCTCTTATGATGAAGACATATAACCCCACTTTTTTTTTTTTTTTTTTTTTTTTTTTAATATCTTGTAAAGAGAAGGTACCAGATAAGCACTTTGCTAAGTATCAATAAAATTGAATCTCATTTATATTGGAAGTGGAACAAACCTTCATTGGTTCAGTTTTGGCTGGGATGAGGTTTACTTCTGTAGAACAGAACACTGGTACTGCAAATACAATAAAAACATTCACCTGCTCCACTTACACAAGAAAAATGTATATGGAGTTCAGTGCATGTTGATATAAATTATGCTAATTAATCCTTGAGAGGGATAATTTGTTTATGTGACCATGTTTTCAAAACTTCAGTTGATGTAGCATCCAAAGATGCATAAATATACTATTATGTACTGCAGATGTCCCTTGTGTCTGACAGTGGTGTAAAAACTAACAAATAGCAATTATCTAAGCAGATGCATTTTATGAATACAGTGTAGGCCCTCAATTTTGAAACCATAATGAAATCCTCAGTAGTTTTCACAGTGTTTTCCTAATCTTCTTCTTTTGACAGCAACATCATAGGAAATGCTAAATTTTATACCACAGTTACTAATTACACATCAGAAGCACAGAACTGCACATATTATTTTAGGCTTTGCTTTGCAGGGGACACCTGTTTGGAAGCATAGGCTAAACTATAAAAGTCTTAACAGTCAACGAAATGAGGTCAGCAGTTTCAAAGATAATCCACGTTTGAATAACATACTGTACAACATTCAGAAAACATTAATAGAAAACCCTCTAAGGCTTAAGGATGTACAGGAAAAACAGAACTTAATTGGAAATCAAGTCTGACTGAATAGCAAGTAAAATATGTCAATCTCTTTTTGCTAATCCACTTTGCTAATGTACCCTCTTGGGTCTTGGTCCTTTAATTGACATATAAAAATATAGCTATAATCAGTAAAATATCAATGTACATATTTAACACTAAGAACAAGTTCTTAGATTTGAAGCAACCTTAGCCTAAAAGTCTCCAGAAGGCATTTAATTTAGACTTAGGAAGACAGCTCCTCTGCTAATTAGAAACCAATATATTGCTAAAAGTGTAGCTATCAAACATTAGTATAGCACTTACAAATGACAAGTTCAGCTGCCATGTAATCAGTTCAAAGTTATATAAACAATAAATGTAAGAGATCATGTCCTCGGGGATTTAGTCAAATTTCTTTGTATTTAGGTACTTATGTTTTCCTTGACAGTGTCTGCAAAGCTTGAGGACCACGTATTAAACAGTGGAAGAACACAGTTCACCTACTCATATTTAAATGTATCAGTATTTGATAAAAGGCAGCTCAATATATAGGATGTACTGAATATACAATTATTAACGATTAGTACATTTATGTCTCATTCAGCACATTAATCTGGGATCTGCTCATTTAACATATCAATCTGCTCCTTAATCTCGGATCATTAGTTTATATCTTTTTTTTGTGTGCCTAGTTTAAGTCCAACTCCTCTTTCTCCTTATGTACATACCTTGTTCTTTCATTTACTTGCAATGAAAAATTTCAGCAAAGCTCCAGGCTTCATAAAAAAAAAAAAAAAAAAGAAGAAAAAGAAAAAACCCATAATATAATATGAGGTACTGTCATAGACAGGAAACAGAGAGATATCTGCTCCTCATTTCCCATCTTTTTCCTGTAGGAAGGGATACCTGTGGAGGACAGTAACATTTTAGAACCGACTCCCAAGTATGCTGTGTTACAAGCTGCAGTTGTGTTCAGCACAGTTTAACAAGGACAGAATTTGTATCTATGTATATGCAGAGGATTTTCTGAGGCAAGGCATGCCTTAGTGGTAAATGCAATGCACCAATAGAATGTAGCAATGATAGAGTGTGCAAATAACTTTCCTTTAAGGGACAGATACATAATGTGTTTTGCAAAGTCCATAATGAGAAAAGATGACTCAGTTCCAATCACTATTAAGCCTCCCGATGCAGTTACATTCCATGGTTGTACAGTGAACATGCCAAACATATACACACATATATATATACACACACATATGGGGTTTGGGAAGGTCCTAGTCAGCCTCGTGGTGCCCTCTGGACCACGTCAACGTGTCTGTCTGAATATCTTGAAACAATCATTAAGTGTAAGACTTAATTTTAGATTGCACACAGTTGAGTAATTCCATCTGAAATTACATATTCATTTGTTTATGTTCTAGTACTTCCTGCTTGGTTTTAGGTATACTGTAAAGCACCACTTTCCTGACCATAAGTAGAACTGAATTATTCTTGAAGGGTAATTTAACCTTGAAATTATTTTTTCTCTTAAGAAAGTCAGCAGAAGGACCTGAACTGTTAATGTAATATACAAAAGTTGAATGTCGTTAAATTTGCACTGGGAAGCATCCTGAAGTCAGTGCAGGTCTGAATGTTGACTTTACAGAGAGAGAAAACCCATACATTCCTTTTCATTACCCAATAACGGCATTGATAACAGCTAAAGGAGGATTTGCAAGGAATCAGGATACCTGTGACGTGTTTATACTGCCTTTTGAGACACAAAGAAATAAGGAAGAAAAAAAATTTTTGTTTCCTTCCCTTTTCCTCACACTGGGCAACACCACTGAACTATTAAATGAGTGGTAACGAAGTATGCTAAAGCAGATTTTGCTACAGCTTGTTCCCTTACAGAGGAAAAGGAAACAGGGACAGAAATGAGTCTCTCAGTCTTCTGGTCCCAAGACTGTCAAATTGTGTCCAATGTTGTAATAATAATATACATGTATGTAAAAATTTATAATCTGCATTTAGCATTTGGTTATACAATGATTGTATAACCAGAGGAAGCTTCCTGAGCTACCTCTGGCTCTGTGTTTTTATGAGCTTGTGATCTTAAAAAAAATGCCTGTTTTTATTGCCTTTGACCCAGCTAGGACACATTGTTTGATCTTTGGAGATTTATCCAACTTGGGTATTTTAACCTAAATTTTTTGGTGAGCTGCTTTGTTTGGCCCTTTCTTCATCAATTAATTTATTTTCCTTCACAGGTCACCCAGAGGCTTATTTCTTTCTTAAGCAGTTATAAATCTCACTTATAGAAAAGTATAAATAAACTGTATCCCTAAAATATTAGAGGTAATCACAGCTGTTTTCTTTGCAACAACTAGTGAATACAGAAGCAATCAGATTGTGTTATGATACTTCCCACAGGAACACCAAATGATGGTTTATGGATGCCATTAATATAATATGCAAATGAACTGTTTGGCTTTTGCTCCTCTATTTGGGTTAACCTAGTCAATCAGTCAGATGTTGCTAATGAGAAAGTTGATGAAAGCTTATCCAGCTGCTGAGAAGGTCAACGAGATGATAGACCCCTCTCTCTTTTCACTTGCCCTACATCTAGAATACTGCGTGTAGCAATGTTTTGACTGATTAACTGAAGTCACCTGTGTATTAATAAGGGAATATGAAGCAAGTTGCTATAACATTTCCTAAAACATACATTTATCATAATATCAGCTATTAGAAAAAGAATTAACTTTATAGTATTTGTATTATTAAGGGGTTTTCAAATAAAATAAAGATAACATTGTTAATGCTTCTTATGATCAGAAAATGCATTTAATCATAAAGACTGCTTTCTAGAAAAAAAAAAAAAAAGAAATACCAGGCAGTCCTGTCCAGGTAGAGTTGTTTGCTTTTCAGTTTTCTTTTTCAATTATTCACAGTTTTCTCCCAATATTTTTTTCCAATCACTTTTTTCAAAGGAACAGAATTTAAATTTAAGTTCACCTCTTCCTAATCAAACTCTATACTGCTGCATAGACACAGACAGAATGTTAAAAACCCCTCCAATTTTGGGGGATCTTTGCATAAGACAATGTGCACACAGGGGATAAAGTCTCCCCCAAAAAATGGTTGGTTGCTGTCTGAATAGTAATAGAAATCTCTTTTGCAAGGGTCCTTTTGATAGCATCTTCAGCTGAATGAGGATAGACTCACTGAATCACTTTTCTACTTGGTTCTTGTACTCCAGCTGCCCATGGTCCTACTTAGCCACTCCAGCAACACCTGTAATCCCTCACTATTGATTTTCTTAGTCTAAATACAAAATATCTCCTACTTATCTTACCTATGCACAAAAGACTATCTTATTTTATGATTTCTGCATCTGCAATAACAGTTTGTGCTTACAATCGTGTACAATTTGGTCAATTCTACAGTTCTGAACCACCTGAGGTTCCTTGGGACAGTCCAAGTCTCCACCCAGGATATTAATATGCATATTTAAACATACAAATTTATTTATGCACAGCAGAAGCTGCCTGGGGAAATCTCAGACCTTTCCAAAATTCCCAACTGGAGAAGTCCTATAAGAATTAGTCAAATATTTTGTTGTGAAGGAGGCTGGGAGGTAAGTCAATCACATTGTCTCAAGTGAGTCCCTTATCTCAAGCCACTCCTTTATGTTTATGCAGTTTTTATGCAGAGACCTTCTGGAGAGTTCCTGGACCAGGGGAATAATGACTTAGTGCACTGGGTGTGTACACAGGCCCTGCCCTGATAAACAATTGCACCACAATTATAACTACAGGGCAAACCTGAATTTGAACCTTACTTTTCCTTTATGACTTAAATTCCAAAGTTCTTGTTGCTGTATGCTTTCCACTTAAATTTACAGCTTGGCACAAAAATTCCTTAAGGGAGAAATTACAAAATAATACTATAAGCTTTGCTTAGAATAATTGGGAAAAGTAAGTAGTTTTAAATGTTGAAACCAAAAAAAAAAAAATGTCACACACAAAAAAAATAGATTTGATCAGTATTTCTTTGCAATGAGATTGTAGCTGGGAATGCAGGAGGCTTCTGAGCTTTGGATTGCAATAGAATTTTATACTAAAAATTTATCTTAGATGATTGCATTACACAGAAATATCTCCAAATGATGAATGCTTTTTAGAAGCTTTTGTTCCAGGAAAGCTTGAGTATTATGACTTTAACCAAAGGTAGACGGTTTAAGAATAGCTCAGCTGAGGAGAGAACTAAACCAAGAAAGTCTGTGTGGGCCTGGAAGTGTCATTTTTTTATTAAATATCATTCCTGTGAAATAATTCTATATTTTTAATATTAGATTTCTTAGTGGCTGTTTATAGGAGGACTACTTCTCCTGAAGGTCTAAGCCTTTGGGCTGAAGTATGCCCTCTTGTCTGCATCACTTCTCCAAATTTATCTTAACTTCTGTAAGGAATTTCTGGAACAAACTCAGCCTTGAATGTACCGTCTGAAATTTCCTTTACTATTTGAGGAAAATATGGCAACAGTGATAATCTTGTCTATGAAAGCAAACATCTAGTGGTCAGTGCAATGCAGCTGTCGTGGTGTAACCCTGGTAGGAAGCTAAGCACCACACAGCTGCTCCTTCACTCCCCCACCCCCTTAGTGGGATGGGGGAGAGAATCAGAAGGGTTTAAAGTGAAAAAACTCATGGGTTGAGATTAAGACAATTTAATAATTAAAAATGCCACAGCACCATGAACTACAAAAAATTATAAAGAAGAAAATAACAAAACAAAAAAAACCCTAAGTGATGCAAACCCCCCCAGTTGCTCACCACCAACCAGCTGCTGCCCAACTAGTCCCTGAACAACAGCAGCCCCAGCCAACTCCCCTCACCTGCTGGCTTTATTGCTGAGCATGACAACATATGGTATGAGATATCCCTGTTGTCAGTTGGGGTCAGCTGTTCCAGCTGTGTCCTCTCCCAACTCCTTGTGTATTCCCAGCAGCCTACTTACTGGTGGGACAGAATGAGAAACAGAAAAGACCTTAACCCTGTGTAAGCACTGCTCAGTAATAACTAAAAGATTCCTGTATTATCAACATTGTTCTGGTCACAAATCCAAAACATAGCTCATACAATCTACTACGAAGAAAATTAACTCTATCCCATCCAAAACCAGTACAGCATCTCATAACGTTCCTTACCAAGTTAAGTTTAAGGTGGAGGGCACTTCAGTAAGACAGCTGACCCAGCATGACTCCTGGAATCCATTTTGTCTCTACATCTTATGTTCAGCTGCAGTAAAACCTTTCTAAAATACCTGCAATCTCAGTAGCCTATTTTCTCCAAGGCCTTTTACTCCTGTTTTTTAAAAGTGAGTAGACATTCCAATTTTTGTTAGGCCTTTCAAACGGCTATGAAAGTCCTATTCCAAGTGGCTCCTTTTGCACAAACCAATGTTTTATTTCCTCACAAACAAGAGATTAACCCATTCAGCATTAGTGGGGCCATAAAAATAGGACTCTACTGTGGGTGTAGAGTTATAGCACAGTACTATCCGTAGATAGATAGCAACAAATGCATCACAAAGTTCCCACATTGTCTAAGCCACCCAATTATCTCTGGACTAAATATTGTGAACTTATATAGTAGTAGACTTCAAGGCAGTATCAGATCCTCTATTTAAGGTAAGAAAAACTTGTTTTAAAATCAACTCAAGTCATTGCAAAATATTTTCCTCATATTTCTATGGCCTTTGTGTTATGTAACAAAAAGAACAGGTGAAAATATGACCATCACTATTTATTAAATTTATTAAATAACTTATCATGAGGAATATTCATTTTTAGTTTTCACAAAGCTCTGAAAAGTGATCTAAATATTGATCTTTCAGATAGCTAAATTTTAGACATATTTGAAATATTAGAACATTCGCTACTGAATACAAACAATAGAATCTTCTGTCATAACAGAAACAGAAAAAGAATTGATTATAATAACATCATTACAGTCTGCTTTTGCTGTCAAAAGTGACATAAAGGTGTTTAAAGCAGCCGATGTCAAGCCCCATTTTGATTTGACAGAGGAAATCAAAAGGCGTAAAAGAAGCCTGGTTTTCCTTTGACAGCCTCTTCTTCTCTTCTTTTTTTTTTTTTTTTTCTTCCCTCTTTTCTCGTGTGTGTGTGCACTAGTGTCCTTCCGAATTTCTGCTGTTCCTTAATACAGTTGCTATTATTTTGGGGAAAGGAGGAACGATGCCCGGGTCTGCTCTCCCCGTGCTGCCAACATTGAGGAGGGCCGACTCCAGGAGCTGTCCTCAGAGCTGTGGTGCTGATATTTCCCTCTCTCTTCTCTTCTCGTCTAACACTACCTATTCCAGGAAAAGAGCCAAAAAAAGATTTACCTTAAAAAGGCTGAATATCTTGTGTAATGATGAGTGGCTTCTTGGCTGACACTGTCTGCCAATAGATGATGAGTACTGCCCTTACAAGTAGGTGCCACTGCTGAAATCTTCAGGTAATGTGAAAATAGCTCTCAGCAATTCAAAAAATAATTGTCACTTCCTTCCTCTTCGCAAAAAAAGCAGAAGGAAAAAAGAAAGCTTAGCAAGGCAAAAGGAAAAAATAGTGATAGGCTGATTTAACAAGTAACACAATGTGATAATAATATTTTAATTGAGATTGATTTCATGTCCAATTAATCCAAGGCCAATTTTCATAAGTCCATTTTGGATAAAATTAACTTTTCTAGGGAAAAAAAGTGAGATATTCTGCCTTTGATTAAAGTGAGTGAATCCAAGTTTCTTCTGTGCTGACAAATCATGGTTATATTGATGTGTCATACCATGTAATTGACTGTGAAATGATAATGTCACATA
Organism: Charadrius vociferus; assembly: GCF_000708025.1. NCBI lineage: Eukaryota > Metazoa > Chordata > Aves > Charadriiformes > Charadriidae > Charadrius > Charadrius vociferus. The sequence continues at coordinate 1,437,173 of NW_009649293.1, read as the reverse complement.
AATTTATAAAAAGCATAATTGAAAGATGTGTAACTGGCTTATAACATTGCAACTGAGCTCAAACCTAGGTGTTTGGTGAAAGTCTAGTCCAGACTGCAAGCTCATTTTCATGGACAGTGAAAAGTCCCTGAGGCTTTTTTTCCCAACATGTTTATTATTAATCTGGCAAGACATATTTCTAGTAGTCATATTTTTAAAGCTATATAGTTAAGCAACAGAAAATTTAAGTAGTATGGCTACTGGAACAAACCTCTTTGTGAGATCTTTCATCTAAAAATTATTATTAGTTTCTGTTATCTGATTTTTTTGGCATATCACGAAACACTTGAGGTAAATATAGAAGCTAGCTCTTTGAAGTGTCAAAAATCCTTATCATTGGAGACAGAGGAAGGTGACACGTACTGTGTGACCACGAGCAGTTTTAGACACGGACAGGGAACATGCACCACGGAGACAGCGTGTACATGCAGCTGCAGGTGCAGCCAAGGAGGCAGCTGTGGCCATCATGCATTTCAATGCTGCCACCATCCTGGGCAGAAACATGTAGGCAGTGCCTGACAGAATGCAATACCTGGCTATGGCAAGCAGCCCAGAAAGTAAGTCTTGTGATTGAGAGTGGGTCTGCTGGACACAGATGTGAAATCATCCCAATTCTCTAACAGTGGTCCCACATTGTCCGTGCTCCATAGTCAGCTTATTCTGGTCTTGGCAAAATGAATGTGTAGCTAGAAAACTGTAGAAAGAGGAGATATCTGGTCGCAATCCAGATATCGGATGAGTTGGGAACCCCTCAATTCCTCTGAAACTCATAGAATCATAGAGTCATAGGATGGTTTAGGTTGGAAAGGACCCTGAAGATCATCGAGTTCCAACCCCCCTGCCATAGACAGGGACACCTCCCAGTAGACCAGGTTGACCAAGGCCCCATGTCCAGCCTGGCCTTGAACACCTTCAGGCTTGGGGACTCAACAACCTCTCTGGGCAACCTGTTCCAGTGCCTTACCACCCTCAAAGTAAAAAATCTCTTTCTAATGTTTAATCTAAACCTGCCCTCTTCTAGTTTATAGCCATTCCCCCTCGTCCTATCACTACATGCCCTAGTAAAAATTCCTTCCCTAGCTCTCCTGTAGGCCCACTTTAGGTACTGGAAGGCTGCAATAAGGTCTCCCCGGAGCCTTCTCTTCTCCAGGCTGAACAGCAGAGCTGGATGCAGTAGTCCAGGTGGGGTCTCACCAGAGTGGAGTAGAGGGGCGGAATCACCTCCTTTGCCCTGCTGGCCACACTTCTTTTGATGCAGCCCAGGATACAGTTGGCCTTCTGGGCTGCGATCGCACATTGCTGGCTCATGTTGAACTTCTGGTCAATCAGCACACCCAGGTCCTTCTCCTCAGGGCTGCTCTCCAGCCATTCCCCACCGAGCCTGTATTTGTGCTTGGGATTGCTCCGACCCAGATATAGGACCTTGCACTTGGCCTTGTTGAACTTCATGAGGCAGCCATTCATATACTAAATAACTAAAGTTATTTGTACTATTTAATGCTATTTATCTTACGTAATCCAATGTTATCATTCTGTGCATGCATTAATTGCTTAAAGGTTGGAATTATATCAGCAATACTTTTCTTGGTGTTATCTTTGTTTCCAATATCAGGGTTCTTACGGTATCCATCTTTTCTCATGAAAGATGGAACTCATCCTGCTGATGAGTCCATAGTCCTAGTCTGAGGTAAAACAGGACCAATTTGTTCAGTAACTTAGCTTCTTAGCTCGGCCTCTTCTAACTACTGAAATTAACAGCATATTGTGCAGACAATGTTCATTCTCAGAGTGATAAGACCTATATTTATAGCTGATGCCCAGGCATGGTATGCAGAGAGACTCTTGCTTATACTTATTGCTATAACACCCAAGGCCAACCAACTTTGTTATTTGCCCCGTTGGAGGGTCAGAAGCAGAAAAGTGCAGTGGGGTCCCACCTGCGGGGAGGAGCAGACAGGACAGGTGACCCAAAACTGACCAGCGAGGGTATTCCATCCCATCTGCCTCATGCTCAGTATGAGCTGAGGGATCAAAGCGTCAGCTCTCTTTTTCTTCAATGGCCAATGTCTGAGGAGGACTCTGTCTGTTCGTCTGCCTTTGATCCCGATCCTGAATGCATATCTGGAATCTGGTTCCCGTCCATCACTGAGTCCAGCCTGGGACAGTCCCAGTGCCAGCCGGTGTCTTGATTGTCATCCTGGGAACTTGTTACAGTTTTGTATATATTTCATTATTTCTTTTTATTTTATTATTAATATTTCATTAAAGTAGTTTAGTTCCTTCTAAACTCATACGTCTCTTTTTCCCTCCTCTGCCTCTCTCTTTGAAGAGAGGTAGAGGGGAGCATCTGTCAGTCCCATCTGGGGTCCCCCATGACCCCAGTAGCTGATTTGGCCTAAACCACTACATGATGTTTCTCTTGAAATCTAGCAGGTTTAAATCAATGGTATGCATATGCAGCAAAAGCTAATAAATCAGCAATAAAGACAACATTGCAATTTTGGAACCAAGTCCTATACAGCTACTGATAGATGGCACGAAACGCCATCACACCAAGAGCCAAGTGATGGCTTAATATTAGCATTAACCAAAACACCCTCAGAAGAGGCTCGATGTTTTTCAGCATCAAAGTGGTGGGAATATTTGCAAATTGTGGATTACTCATTCATTGAAAGGCTGGCTGCTGTACCAGGAGACACTTCATTCTGAACTCTTATAAAGGTTATAATTTCAAACCCTTGTATTGATTCCAGTGTGACTTTGCAGTGGGCTTGACACCAGGTGCACACCAAGCCACTCTATCACTCCCCTGCTCAGTGGGAGGTGGGGGTCAGGGGAGGAATAAGATGGAAAAAATCCTCTTGGGTCAAAATAAAGGCAGTTTAATAAAGCAAAAACAAAGGCCGCATTTGGAAGCAAAGGAAGACAAAAGATTTATTCTCTACTTCCCATCAGCAGGTGATGTCCAGCCACTTCCTGGGAAGCAGGTCTTCAGCAGATGTAGCAGTTGCTCCGGAAGAAAATGTGGTAAATAAAGAATGCCCTGCCCCCTTCCTCCTCCTTTCTTTTAGCTTTTATTGCTGAGCAGACGTCATACGGTATGGAATATCCTTTTGGTCAGTTTGGATCAGCTGTCCTAGTTATGTCCCCTCCCCCGGTCTTGCCCACCCCCAGACTACTGCGGATGGGCAGAATTAGGAGAGACAGCCTTCATGCTGTGCAAGCACTGCTCAGTGGTAGCCAAAACACCGTTGTGTTATCAATACCTTTCTAGCTACCAATACAAAGCACAGCACTATGAGGGCTGCAGGCCAAAAAAAGACCACAATCCATTTAGTTGCAAACACAGTAGCTACTTGATTGCACCAGTGAGCAAAATAGATACCCTATCTCATCTTAGCTCTAAAGATGAGAAAAACTCTAGTGACCCGCTCAGTATTCTTACTTCCTTAGGTCTTCCTCTGACCAGCCAACCATCCCCTACTTGAGCATGTTTGTTAATGTTCCTCATGCTTTTCTTTTTTTTTTTTCCTGCATATTTAAACTCCTTTTGTCAGATGCCTATGGTGACAAATACCACTGCTGAAGATTTAATACTCTGCTGCAAACAGTAGTGGGAGCTGGGCATGATCCGTGTCTCTTCAAGTCAGCTGAAAGACCCCTATATGCCTCAGTAGAAGTTTGATCAGCAAGTCAACCGATCTTATCATTATTTAAGTCACATAATGCATGCTATTGCTGTTGATATAATTTTTGTTTACAATTAAAATTAAACATGCGAATCTCATCTTTTGAATTACAAGTCTAGAATACTCATGATATCTAAGACTTGTAAGTCTGCTATTTTTGATTTATAAAGTATTTGCTGTAGCAACAAAAGCAGCCAAAAAAACTCCAACCATGGAACTGGTACATCTCAGAGGTCATGACTGAGAGAAGAAAGGTGTTTTTGTCTAAATAGCTTAATAAGCTTACATCAGATCAAATTTTATCTATCTCTTTTTTCAGCTGGAAAGAGAAATCTTGAATCAACCCAGGCACACTAATGGATAGTGCTAGTGAAATGGAAAAACACAGATCATACAATAGATTCAAATGGTAAGGTCTTAGAAACACATTTCTTTACTGTTTCTGAAAGAAGGCTTAGCTCCATTACCCTACCATTTAAAAGTAAGAACTACGTTTTCTTCTGCTTAACTCACGTAACCCTTTAACATCAATAAAGGTATGGGGGCTTAAAGGAAGAACTTGATTCTAGCTTTTATCCAGAAATAATAAAGAAATAAATAATGAAACCTCTATTCATTGTGTTCACTCTGTCTCAGCTAATGAGGAACTGAAAGCTTTGATGCAGAACACTAAGTTCTTTTGAATGAGAGTAGTTTGCACTGTACTTGTTCATGGATGACCTGAGAAGATTTCCACTTGCTCATGTAGAAAATATACAGAGCAAAGCTGCACATTAGACTGTTTCCCCATATATCGCAATTAATTCCAAGGATAATTAGCACTGTTAAATTTAAACACAATCAATACTTTAGGTCTATATTTTCACTGTAACATTTATAATAGTGATTTATATTTGTCAAGATAAAGTTTCACTCCAAGGAATGCCTTTGTAAAGTACTATTTTGCTCAATTAAAATAAGCTTTCCCTATTATTCATAAAATATAACCAAAATGTTAATTAAAATGTACTTAATTTTATCTACTTTGGTTATAAAAAATTCTCCCATAATTCAAAGTTTTTCCCTGAAGTTAAATACAATAAATTTCTCACCCTAAATGGAAGTAAGTGTGTATCATAAGATGAAGAAAAGATAATTAATCTAAACTTGATGAACTTCATATCCTCCTACAAATTTGTCTTTGTCTTCAACTGTACCTAAATGGAGCACTTGATGAAGAACAGATTGTGACCAGTAGTTATTACTAGTATTACTTAGTATTATTAGTATTACTTAGTATTACTAATAAGCTTACTATTACTATACAATTTCCTGCCTATTTGGTATAACTCTGTTATTTTTCTCCTGATACTTAACTCAGTAGACCTAGGGCTGTCTTTTTATCTGGCATATTAGAGTCTTAGCCCTTAATTGAATTTTGTAAAATTATATTATTTTGTAAAATTATGTAAATTCAACTGGTTAGCTGAATTTCAATTAATATTAAATAGAAGTATTATCTCACTTTATCCTGGTAAAAGAACCATAAAGGCAGACTATCTGCAAGTGAACAAACAAAATGTGTCTCTGGGAAATCATTTTACTCAAGTAAATTGTCAAAAGTGAAGTGGGAACTTCAATGGGACTTAGACAACTAACTACTCTTTATGTTTTTTGCCATTTACCTCAATGAAACTGATTTCTGCACCATTAAACAAGATATCTTCAAGAGGCAAAATATTCGAAGCAGAACAGCAAAGGAAATTTAGAACTTGCTGGCATTAATCGTTAACATCTCCCTCTGAATTTTCATCACTAGGGTCACATGCTAAGGCCTTCTTACAGTTTTTCTATCCTGACTTTTAGGTGGTCCAATTTATAAAGTATGTAGATTATTTTCCACCTTCCAAATAAGTATTCATGAAATGTGATTTCCCTTTTATAATTCAGTAGGGATGGGATGTGTACACTCTTGGGGACAAAGAAGTAATTCTAAATAAGGTAGCTGATTATCCTTCTATGTTCTGTACATAACTAAATTGACCATAGCTAATTTCGTTTTCACATGGTTGGGAAGAAGGTAAGTGTTTTGAACCAATACGTTAAATGTTCCTCTGCATAAATTGGAAACATGCCTTGTGCTGCTGATTGTGCCAGCTGGCTGATCTTCAGTGTAGGGCATGTGTTCACTCTTTGTCTCATGGCATTGAATTAGCCAACTGTCTGTTGTCCCCTTTCGAGGCAAAACTAATAAGAAGTATGATGAAAGGAACCACTTTATTTCACTGATCTTCGCCTCAAAAGCAGACAGAAATCCCACACCAAAGGAAAAATTTCTGCCCTCAGTTACCCTGTAGGTTATCAGTCCAATTAAAAACTGAATTATGAAGAAATATTCGAAGTTTTGGTAACACAATGCATTTGTCTTTCATTTCTACAAGTGAAAATTTGAATCTCCACGTATGTCACAAATGAAAATGAGTACCATAATTTGAATCCTCAACTATTTATTTAACAACACAGAAGTACCGGAAGTTCCATTTAAACATAAGAAATACTTTTTTAACAACACAGAAGTACCGGAAGTTCCATTTAAACATAAGAAATACTTTTTTTTTTTTTTTTTTTTTGTGAGGTTGTCCAAATACTGGAATAGCTTTCTCAGAGAGGTTATGGATTCTCCCTCCTGGGAGATACTCAAAACCTGACTGGACATGACCCTGAGCAACCTGCTGTAGTTGACCTTGCTTGAGCAGAGGTCTTGAACTGAACAATCTCCAGAGGTCCCTTCCAGTCTCAACCATTCTGTGCTTCTGTGGTTCTGTGATATTGAACAAAATTTCAGTAAGGAGAACTGGAAAGTTATCAATTTTTTATTGGCATTTGAACTATTTTTTTGTTACTTTTGTGGTTTTCTGTCTTAGAAAATGCTAGTAGCTGAAATCTGAGCTGCACAGGGCAAGGCTTGTGTCCTTAAGATAGGAGACTGCAATGCTTCATTTTTAGGTAGGTTTTATTTTGCCTCCTGTGGAGCATTTTCACAGCAGACTTGCTGTATACCAAGGATTCTGTAGATTTTTAGCAAAACAGAAATATAGTTCATTGTTTATCTTTACAAGTATTTGAGATCTACATTTTAGATTTTCAATAGATGTTCTGTAAAGTATTGAATCTACTAGGAAAATAAAATACAGGTTGCAATGTGTTTTTTAATATTTTATTAACCAAAATTAAATAGATGCCTTAAAGACTATTATTCTTTATACCACTTAGTTTAAAGCTTTCCATTAATTCACTATACAAAGCATGGTGCAAGAAGACTGGCCTATGAAAGGTAGGCTAATTGCATTCCCCAGAGGATTGTTTTGTATCTTAATAAAAGCCACTTCTACTTGTGTTTTCTCAGTATCAAAGTTTTCATACTGGCTGAAAGAAGTGTTTATGTCTGTACAGAAATGGCAAAAGATAAGAATGAGGTGAGAAGACAGTAAGTGCTCAAGTAGGCATGAATAACAGTTATTGTGAGACTAAGTGGCATCATCAGATATGTATATGTGTGAGTCAGCAACTGTTTAACAGCACGCTCTGATTAGGTGCCATCATCCCAAGCTCTTACACAAAAGCATGCTTAGGGAGGGTCGAATCACTCAGCAATCCTGCTCTTGGTGTTAACCAGCAATGACAGAACTGGTCCTCCAGCTACTGGTGCAGGCTGTTTGTTTAAGGCCTGAAGCTAGGGTTAGAAGTAGGATAGTTGGCAAGGGTTACTTCTGTAATTATTCTGATACACAAATGAGACTCTCCAGTCATCATTGCAAGAGTGGAAGAACTTGTGGTTCTGGATTGGCTCTGGTGAAGGATGCCTATGCTAGGGTGCAAGAATCTTTCTTCATAGCAGGCACCCTGTTGTTGCTGCACATTATTAATGTCATGCTACACATCACTAATGTAAAACCAACAATGCAAAAATTTGTCAGCTTTACTATATTGAGGACTAGCAGAAGGTGGCCACAATTTGTGGAGGTGTAGAGTCTATGGGTCATGACCTGAAGCAGCTGCAGTATGCCAGGATGCCTTCTGAGATATGTACTGGCAAACTGAATCAGCCCTTGGCTTGGAGATGGTCCTGGACTGCTGCAAAAATTACGACCTCAAAAGATTTTCCCTGTTTGCGATCGCTTGCAGGTCATCCTGAGTCAGCTCTGGGGCCAAAGTGCAGTTATTCAGGAAATTAGGATTTGAAGGGTCCTGGAAATGTGCATGGAGCCACCTTACAGTGACTGCCCTCTACAAAATTTTCGCTATATTCTTTTGAACATTGCAATTGAGGCCATGTTGATAACATTTAAGCTGTTTTAGTATGTCATTTCAGAATTCATTTTTTATATTCTTTAAAGATGTGAAGAGCTATACAAGCGGAATGTTTTACTAGTCATTTGTCCCTCTATTTTAAAGAGTAATTAGATTGTAGTTAGATTTTTTGAGAGTCTGATGATGAAATATCCCTTATTGCATGAAGACAATGAATTCATGCTTTTGAATTACAACAGCTCAGAGTAAAAACGGAACATTAAGAATGTACTTCTGAAGTTTAAAAATCAAGATTTTTCTGGGAAAATTATCCATATATTTCTTTTGTATGTTAATGGAGGAGGGACGATTGGCAGCAGCCAGTTTATACATAAGCTGATGATATATATTAGTGTTGATGCCAACACATCACACCATCGTAACATTTCACTGACTAGATGATTAGCATGTTGCTTATTTTGCTTGCCGCAGGTTTATTGGTGAGAGACAGAGGAAGAGAGATTCACTCTGAAAAATCAGTACAGCAGTTTTGAGGAGGAACATTAAACAATTTAAACCAGCACTGCCTTCTAGCAATTTAGTTGCTTCCCTGCTGCAATATCTCCCAGCACTTTCTAAATATTGTATGAGCTACTTAAAGGTGAGGACACAGCTGTTGTGAATATCCATATCCATGAATCATTATTAATGACATTGCTTACTGACAGAGTTCTCTGGGTGGCTATTGCGCCTGCCTCAAATGGGACTGACAATCCCTTTAAAAATGCATCAGTTCTTTTCACTCTTTACATTGCGTAGGCTTATCAAACATTATTAACCCTGTTATTCCTTGGACAGACTGTAATAAATGCTCTAGCACTTTTTTCTCTCTCCTGGGGCTGCTGCAAAATCTACTTTTGCAAAAAGTGACTGAAACATATCTTTCAAATTAGAAGGCTAGGAAAGTAAGAAAGATAGCTGGAAATTTAGCTTGTCCTAAGCTTCAAAGTAATCACCTTTATAGCACTCTTTACAGTTGGTAATGCTCTATAATACCTTTACATTTACTTCCTGATATCCTGATAAGCCGCATAGTGCTGTCATGAACTAGATTTCTCAAGGAAAGATGTCATAAGATTGACACTAAGAACATTATGTGTCCCACCAAGCTTGGGGGAGCTAACAGAACCTGGATATTTTCCAGGAAAGACTTCCTAGGTGGATTATATTACAACTACCCAAGAAAACGGAAAAAAAAAAATCATATTCCCTGAAATTTCATTTCTTTGGAGATTTTCAGGCTTGCTCTTATTAGATTATATAGAATAAAATATTTGGTGCTTTATTGTCTGCTGTCTAGACTAATGTTATGGCTGTCATAGGTCACAATATATTCATGTAGCTCACTGCCGTTTGCTGTTTGCTTTAGGTTATTGCATGTTTATATATGTTTCCTTCTCTTTTTCTCATTTCCTTTTTTTTTTATTCAAAGAATTAAGCTGACATTTTATTGAATTAAATTAAGCTGTTGTTGCTGTTTCTATTTCAGGTTCCAATTTATATTTGAAAGATTACGTTCCTTCAATTTTTACAGTGCCCAAAAAGGGTTTTACCATGAAAATGATTTTCTGTAATACTGGGGAATACAGAGAATTGATTTGATGCCAGAGAAATCATTGCAGGCAAAGCAAAAGATATTTGGGTTGATACTGAGGAAATTCCAATAATGATCTCATCTTCCACCATTTTCAGTTTCCCTTCCTATCTTGTAATTAATATTTAGCATGTTTAGAATCTGGTTCAGACTGTTAGACAGTTTAATGACTAGGTACGCACCACTTCTATATTTCAAAGTCACGCTGCTGTTTTTCAGATGTGATCTCTTATATTGGCTTGAGTAGCTTTGTATCTTGCGATTTTACAAAGGATTGAACTGCTTTCCCAGAGCCAGTAATTTCTTTTCATTTCTCTTCTAGAGAGGAATAAAAGCTTTTCATGCAATTAGCTAATTGTTTGCATCATTACAAAATGTGGTCCCAAGGGTTATTTACTGAGCAAGAAAAGTTTATCTCTCAGTCTCACACAGATGCTCTGTCATGGACATTTTAAGCTACATTAACCCAGTGGAACATAGTTTTGCTTGTCAGGAAGGATTTGAAAGAGTAAGTATTGATGACCACAATGTCAAATTCTTATGGGGAAATAAGGCGTGATCTAATTAATGACTAGGACCTAGAATCACATACAAACAACAAAAGGATGAATGATTTGTAGAAACAGAGGACTCTCTATATGATATTAAATATACCGGGTAGCTATTCAATATGAAATATGGAACTGAAAAGACAGATACATACTGAAATCGAGACAGTGGAATAGGAAGTTGATAGAAAGTACTTTGACACTAACAGAAAGCATAAGGATCTGAGTATGGATATGAGTACCACAAGCACTCCATGTTCCTCATGGTAGCCAGACACAACCCCTCACTAAAAAAAGAAAAATAAGAAAAGAAAAAAAAAAACAAACAAAAAACCCCAAACCCCCAAGCCCCTGTTTTTCAATCTGTTTCCAAATAATTGCTCTCACAATTGAGGAACTGGGTTCTCAAGAATATTGTTTCTGTCTACCCAGACATTTCCCTGTCTTCTTTTCTAAAAGTACTGGAGAATTCTTTTTTAAAAACCCCAACAATTTAATTTTTACAAATTAACATTTTCAAACAGTCTTCACAAGTCTTCATTCTGGTGGAAAATTATAGAAGTAAGGTGGCAGGAGATAGGATGGCATAATCCAAATTTCAAATTTTTTAAAGACTGCTATTTTTCAAAATAACATATTTTGAAGTTTGTAGAAGACCAGCTTCTAACATATATCATAATGTAACATAACATAATGTAACATAAACTAACATAACATAACATAAGGAATTGAGTGCCAATGCTTTGCATTTAAAGGCAGCTACCAAAAATAGCTGGATTTGACTGGACAAGGAAATCACATTTTTGTGGTTTTTTTACAGATTTTTTTTTAGATTTATAGTTTTTTAAACAAAAAAACCCAGGTATTATACTTTGGACCAGAGGAAAAGAACTCAGATTCTTCCCTTGACAATATTCATGTGAAAAAAAAGACATGTTGTGACATTTATGCAACTATGCATTATCATTTATATTTTGGTATTTTGAAAAAGTAAGAAGTACTTCCTCTTGTTAAAACACCTGTATGATTATGTGTTGATTTTAAAGAAAAATGGGTTACAGTACATATTGTTCTGTTGTCTTTGAAGATCTTTTTTTCTTTTTTGTATTGATGTCGTGGTTTGAGGTAAAACAGAACCAATTTTCTGTTCAGTGATTTTACTTTGCAGCTAAGCTTCTTTTAACTAAATGAACTCTCTGAAATTAACAGCATATTTTTCAGACAGTAGTCTGCTTCCAGAGCAATAAGTCTTAATGTTTATAATTAATAGCAAGGAATGGTATGCAGAGAGGCTCTTGCTTATACTTGTTGTTATAACACCCAAGGACAGCTAACTATTTTTTGCCCCATTGGAGGGTTAGAAGAAGAAGAGCATAGAGGGGTCGCACCTGTGGGGAGGAGCAGACAGGACAGGTGACCTAAAACTGACCAACAGGGTATTCCATCCCATCTGCCTCATGCTTAGTATAAAAGCTGAGGGACTAGAAGGTCCATCCCTCTTTCTTCAGAGTCCAAGGAGGACTCTGTCTGTTTGTCTGCCTTTGATCCTGATTTGTGCGTTCCTAAATCCAGAACTGGAATCCAGTTCCTGTCCACTGCTGAGTCCAGCCTAGGACTTTTTCAGTGCCTGCCAGTGACATGATTAGCATCCTGGGAGCTCAATATTGTTTTTTATATTGATACTCGATATTACATAAATTTCATTATTTTTTTATTAAAATTATATTTTCTTTTAATTATCTTATTATTAATATTTCATTAAAATAATTTAGTTTCTTTTAAACTCTTAAATCTCTTTTTCTCTCATTCTTCTTTCGCTTGGGAGAGAGTTCCTTTTAGTGGCTAGCCCAGCATAAACCATGACAATTCACAAACTATGATTCTCATTTTTGTACTGGAGCAATATTTTTCTCAGAAACTTCTATGTACTTGACATGAAATAGAATTCCAAATTTTGCTAATGCTGTGATGTACAGACAAACAATTTTAATTGAAAACTTAAACACTCCTACTATCAGTAGTTTTTCTCCTACAGAACACGAACAAAATGCTCATCTTTTCATTAGAGCTATTTTTGATGCACTGAATGATTCAGTTATGAGAAAGCTTCTGCTACCTGTAAGATTTTTCATTTGAAATGGGAACTAAAGCCACTGAGTTTGCTGACATTATATTTACATGCTGGATATGTGCGTGCAGGTCAAATTGGAGACTTATCATTTTCCAACAGATTCCTATGCTGGATGACCCAAAACACATCTGCAGATTCTACAAGATCTGTGTATCATGGAATCATAGAATCATAGAATGGTTTAGGTTGGAAAAGACCTTAAAGATCATCTCCAGTGATGGGGCATCCACAACTTTCCTGGGCAACCTGTTTCAGTGCCTCACCACCCTTGCAGTGAAAAATTTCTTCCTAATATCTATTCTAAATCTACCCTCTTCCAGCCTGAAGCTATTACCCCTCGTCCTATCACTACATACCCTTGTGAAAAGTTCCTCTCCAGCTGTATGGTCATGCAGAGTCAAAGAAAAGAAGGTCATATCTTTAGATGTTCTACAGATTTTTTTAGAAAGAACAGTCCCATCTTATAAAAAATTTTGGGAGCCAAAGAATCTCCATAGACATACAAGAAGCTTTTAATTATGGACCTTGTCTTTCAGATGTTTTGTCATGCTACAGACATAAAGCAGTTTGCTTGCTGTGATTCCAGAAATGTTGAATAAAGTTTATGCTCCCAATGCCCATGAGAACTTTTAAATCCTTCTTTATTGAGTTAAATGGGTATATTTACAAATGTTGCCTGTGCATTTTTTTTTTTTATTTTTTTTTCTCTTTCTCTTGTTATATGTTTGTAAGTCTCCCCTTGTCCCCAAACATGCACACAAGCTGGCAACAGTGAAGATTATAAAAATACCCCATTTTTTTTAAAGTGTATTATACAATCTTGCTGTTGTGACTGAGGACTGTGTTATGACCAAACAGGTTCTGGTTAATACAAAGAGGTCTTAATTCATTGTCGTTGTTTGGAAATGTAATAGAAACTAAAGATGTTGGAAACTGTTTCCGGTTTTTGATTTTTAATCCTTTGCCGGTGAAAGGTTATAAATTCAAGTCACAGTGCACGGTTTCTTGAGAGCTGTAAAGTAAAATTATAACCTGCTCTGTGTATGGCTTTCCCAAATAGCTAATACATGTATTATTGCATTATGGTTGGAAGAAATTTAGACTTAAAACTTTAACCTTTTACTTGTAACAGAATTTAAAACACTTTATGAATTCTTGTAGGAGGGAGCATGATCACTTTAGAATTCATATCTTTGGGATATTTCTATTCGTTTGAGTCTGTACTGGCATTTGTTTCCACATTTGTATTACCTGCATGAAATTTCAGAAAATAGCTGTTTGTAGTAGAGGTGTCCATTGGGAAAAGCATGCAGCAGTACCTTGGGTAGAAAATGAGGAGGGACTACAGGGAGAACCTAGTGCGGCTGCTGCTGATGGTATAGGACTGGAAAAGCTGTTTCCCAGTGTCCCACTGGCACTTATGCTTGCCAGATTTTCAAAATGTCAAAACTTCTTCTTCCTGCCTGTCTCAAACTATAACTTTTAAAAGTGGATTTTACAGAAAAGACCACATTATAGCAAAGAAACTATGCAATTAATTGTATTTTCCCGTGTCTGATGAGGTATTTTTCTGTAACTGTGGATGTCAGTCAGTGCAGGGCACCAGCTGTTTCAGAAAGCTGGAAACCCTCATGCCCATGACCCTGAGCTGCCCAACTGGCAGCTCTTTCCAGAGCAGAGGTTTCTGAAAGCACCAGGTCCCCATCCCCAGGGCAGCGTACACGCAGGGCCAAGCTCACACCAGCAGACCTTGGGACGCTGGGCACTGCGTAAACTGGCACAAAACTGGTATCAGCCCAAATGAGCTTTTCCTGTTTGTCAAGAGAGACAGCAGCAATGAAACAACCAAATTCTGCTGATTTAATGTTTCCTGGTGAAAACCTGCTTTGTTCAAAAGTTCCTGACTGACTTACCTTCAGCTTTCCTAATGTACTTCAATTTTAGCCCAGTAATTTAGCCTGATGTCTCTGTTTTGTGAACTGCCAAATTAAGTCAGGTTGGAACATATTAGTGTGTTTTTATTAGGGACTGGAAACAATCTAACAAACTTTTTAAGGCCATTTTTTCCTAGTCTTATTTTAGTCCAAGTAACCTATATTCCTCTACTTCTTTCACTTGTATATTATTTTCTTGAATGGCTATTTTTTTCTCAGTAAGCATTATTATGACCTGTATGAGGGGACAAGGTGTATCCTCAGCAAGTTCGCTGATGATACCAAACTGGGAGGGGTGGCTGACACTCCAGAGGGCTGCGCTGCCATCCAGCGTGACCTGGACAGGCTGGAGACCTGGGCAAAGTAGAACCTAATGAGGTTCAACAAGAGCAAGTGCAAGGTCCTGCACCTGGGGAGGAAGAATGCTAGGCACCAGCATAGGTTAGGGGTGGACCTGCTGGGAAGTTGTTCTGAGAAGGATCTGGGGGTCTTGGTAGATAGCAAATTATCCATGAGCCAACAATGTGTCCTTGTCTCCAGGAAGGCCAAGGGAATCCTGGGCTGCATGGGGAAGAGTGTGACCAGTAGGTCGAGGAAGGTCATTCTCCCCCTCTACTCTGCACTGGTGAGGCCACAATTGGAATACGGTGTCCAGGTCTGGGCTCCCCAGTTCAAGAGAGACAGGGAACTGCTGGAGAGAATCCAGCGAAGGGCAACTAAGATGATCGAGGGATTGGATCATCTCCCTTATGAGGAAGGGCTGAGAGCTGGAACTCTTTAGCTTGGAGAAGAGAAGGCTGAGGGAAGACCTTATTATTGTGTACAAGTATCTAAAGGGTGGGTTGAAGGAGGATGGAGCTAGACTCTTTTCAGTGGTTCCCAGTGACAGGACAAGGGGCAATGGGCACAAATTGGAACATAGGAAGTTCCATTCAAATACAGGGAAAAACTTCTTTATGGTTCGGGTGACAGAGCACTGGCACAGGCTGCCCAGGGAGGTTGTGGAGTGCCCTTCTCTGGAGACTTTCAAAACCCTCCTGGATGCAGTCCTGAGTAATGTGCTGTAGGCAATCCTGCTTTAGCAGGGGAGTTGAACTAGATCATCTCTAGAGGTCCCTTCCAACTCTGAAAACTGTGATTCCATGATTCCGTGATTATCCACTAAGATTACAAGTCTTGACAGTAATTTTTCTCCCTCTTTTCTGTATCATGTATTATGAAAGCTAAATTTATAAATGACAAGACTTTTGCAGAACAGGGAAAAAATAGTGAAGAGTATTTGCACAGGTTCTCACTGTCAGAAGAGATTATTAACGTCATCATGTACAAGCACTGTCGATATTCCCCCCCCTTAGTAATTTGATTACATGTTTTTGATGACTTTTTTACCACTTACCCTGGGATTGATGGTTAATTAATTTACTTCATTTTCCACGAGGGGGCATGTTAAAGTTTGTGCATCCATCTCACACACAATGTGTCAATAATAATGTCCAAATGACATAAGCTTATAATTTTTTTCACATTTGTTTATTATTATGACTCAGTTTCCTTCTTCTTTTGTCCAATTCAGGACTGTGGGTTTTTAAGAGAGAAAACTATTTTCTTTCAGAAATTATTATGATTCTGTGTATATGTAGAAAATATTTTCCATTCCTAAACTGTGTGATATTCACACTTTTGTGGTTTGTGGGGTCCTATTATATTTGACTGTGAAGTATATGACAACAATTCATTAAACTTAAAATGTCTGGTAACAGGCTTGGTTTTTTAGATTCAGAAATATCTACAAGAGTCCCTTGAAAAGGCTCTCAGAAATCTAGGGCCACTGAATGACTATGTTAGAAGCAAAACAGACAGATTAGCTAACCAAAGAATTCTTATTTTTCCCTGGAGTCCTGTAAAAGATTGTATTTTGGATTCCCATTGTGGTCCTAGGCAACAGAAAGGAATCAATTAAAAAAAAAAAAGTTTTTTTTGGGAAGGCAAGGCTGAATCGAGCAGTAAGGGATGCAAACTATAGTGGGAATATTAAGTTTCTGATAGTATTGAGAGAAGAAAAATGACTTGATAATGAAGGAATAGGTAGAAGAAGGGACAGTGGTCAACTGATTTGATTTTAGCATTTCTTAAAAGTGCTCAAATAATTTAATAATATGAAAATCTGTGATGTTATTTTGTAAGATGTTCACACAGAGAAAAGGAATCCCTGAAGGTCCAAACATAAAACCAAAACACTATTTTTGCTATTAATATGTCAAAGTTCTAAGGCCATCTCTTTCATAATAGGAGGCAAAAGCTGGACAAGATTAGTGGGCTAATGGCTTTGTAGGTCCTCAGACTGACTAGACAGATGTAGAGAATTGCTTCTGTAGTTTGTTCTGGACTCACAAAATCCTGTGTATCTTGGTGGAATGGTCATATGTGATGCTTAACTCCTTTTCATCTGAAGAAGGTCTGTTGTCCTTCAGCAATCTTGGAGGATCTCTTGATTAAGCATATTTTCACTTCTTATCCAGGCCAGTGTGAGCTCACAGGATGTGAGAAGCAGCACGGGAGAGCACCAGGCAGATGGAAAAGCAAACCGACTGTGCAAAGACTGCCCAGTCATTCCTGGAAAATAACAGGTGAGGCAATGACAAAAATTTGAAGGGATAAATGGTGGTTTTGTGACTAGAACTAACAAAAGCAAAAATCAAAGTATGGGATAGCTGAAAGAAACAATGAACAGAACAGAACCCATAAAGCTGAACTACCTTCAAAACAGAAAAAAATAAATAAAAAAAAGGGACATAGGTGATACAGTGATATAGTAAAAAATGAGTTATAGGGAATCAGAAGAGAAGCACACCAAACAGAAATCACATATAAGTACCTATAAAAGTCTATAATAAACACAGGGTAGGATAAGATGACACAATTCCTCCATACCTCTTTATCTTGATTTATTAGGTAATCTTTACAAAGAAAAGTTTAAAGATGTAAATTATAGTTCTAAAATTGACATATACATAAACCTATTAACCTTACTGAGTTACTTCAGCATCCAGCATCTACTCACATTTATATCTACTGTATAAATTTTGGAGAATATAATAAAAGTATTTATTTTATAATTTGGTTATGTTTTGACATTTTTCTTCCCAAATAAGAATTTATAATAGAAATATTCAGCATGTGAAAGAGGAAATACAGGAAACAGGAACAGATGAAAACCAGGTAGATGCCGAATTTTGATGAAGTTGTCCTTGTCAAGATAATGTTATACTATGTGTGATTCAGTCAATTAAAAACGCTGAACAGCTGAGAATCAGAACATGAAGTGCAGCCTTATTAACATTAATAATAATAATAAAACCAAGAATAACAACAAAAACATCTATTTTCCAATGGATGGGTACTTACATGAATGTATGTGAGTATATATAAATATTCATATAAATCACTCTCACCCATAACCACACATTTCAATTAAGACACAGAATTTTAAAGTATTAGAGAACTTTTTTGTCCCGTATGAAATATTTCTTTCATCTAATCAAGTCTTTTTATTTTTCTAGGGTGACTGCTCATTACAAAGAGAAGAGCAGTTCCCTAAGTATGTAAAAAGCTAGTTGCCCTTCTTAGTGACTGGGAAGGGACCTCTGGAGATCACCTAGTCCAATCCTCCCTGCTAAAGCAGGTTCACCTATAACACGTTGCACAGGATCGTGTCCAGGTGGGTTTTGAATATCTACAGAGAAGGAGACTCCACAACCTCTCTGGGCAGCCTGTTCCAGTGCTCTGTCACCATCAAAGTAAAGAATTTTTTCCTCATTTTCAGATGGAATGTCCTGTCTTCCAGTCTGTGTTCATTGCCTCTTGTCCTGTTGATGCGCACCACTGAAAAGAGTCTGGCCCCACCCTCACACCAGTCCTTTAAATATTTGTAAACATTGATAAGATCCCCTCTCAGCCTTCTCTTATCCAGGCTGAACAGACCCAGCTCTCTCAGCCTTTCCTCTTAAGGGAGATGCTCCAATCCCTCAGTCATCTTAGTTGCCCTCCACTGGACTGTCTCCAGTAGTTCCTTGTCTTTCTTGAACTGGGGAGCCCAGAACTGGACACAATACTCCAAATGTGGCCTCACCAGCACAGAGTAGAGGCGGGGATAACGTCCCTCAGCCTGCTGGCCACGCAATTTTTAATGCACCGCAGGATACCATTGGCCACCTTGGCCACAAGGGTGCATTGCTGGCTCATGATCAACTTGTCATCCATCAGGACTCCCAGGTCCCTCTCTGCAGAGCTGCTTTCCAGCAGGTCAACCCCAAACCTGTACTGGTGCATGGGGTTATCCCTCCCTACATGCGGTACTCTACACTTGCCCTTGTTGAATTTCATTAGGTTCCTCTCCACTCAACTCTCTAGACTGTCCAGGTCTCACTGAATGGCAGCACAGCCTTCTGGAGTGTCAGCCTGTCCTTCCAGTTTCGTGTCATCAGCAAATTTGCTGAAGGTACACTCTGTCCCCTCATCCAGGTCACTGATGAATATGTTGAACAAGACTGGACCCAGTACTGACCCCTGGGGAACACTGCTAGTTACAGGCTTCCAGCTAGACTGTACTACTACTTACAACCCTCTGAGCTCTGCCAGTCAGTTCTCAATCCATCTCACTGTCCACTCAACTAACCCAGACTTCCTAAGCTTACTTGGGAAGATATTATGGGAGACAGCATCAAAAGCCTTGCTAAAGTCAAGGTAGACAACATCCACTTAAGTGGATGTTTCCTGGGTCCTCCTTCTTGCCCTTTTTGAAGATTGGAGTGACACTGGCTTTCTTCCAGTCCTGTTCACCTCTCCTGTTCTCCATGACCTTTCAAAGATGATGGAGAATGGCTTAGCAGTAACATCTGCCATCTCCCTTGGAACTTGTGGGCGTATCCTATCAGGGCCCAGGGATTAGTGGGTGTTGAGTTTGCCTAAATGATCTCTAACCCGATCCTCCTCAACCAAGGGAAAGCCTCCCTTTCTCCAGACTTTTTCTCTTACCTCCAGGGTCTGGGATTCCTGGGGGTTGCCCTTAGCAGTAAAAGACAAAGAAGGCATTCAGTAACTCTGCTGTCTCTGCATCTTCTGTCAACAGGGCACTCACCTCATTCAGCAGTGTGCCCACATTTTCCATAGTCTTCCTTTTGCTACTGATGCAGTTGAAGAAGCCCTTCTTGTCGTCCTTTACATCCCTTGCCAGATTTAATTCCAAGTGGGCCTTGGCCTTCCTAGTTGTATCCCTCTGACAATGTTCCTATATTCCTCCCAAGTGGCCAGTCCCTTTTCCCACATTCCGTAAACTTCCTTCTTCTGTTTGAGTTTTTCCAGAAGCTCCTTGCTCACCCATGCAGGTCTCCCGCCTCCTTTGCTTGATTTCTTGCTCCTAGGGATGTACCGATGTTGAGCTTGGAGGAAGTGGTGCTTGAATATTAACCACCTCTCTCGGACCCCCCTACCTCCTAGAGCCCTAACCCATGAGATTCCTCCAAGTGGCTCTTTCAAGAGGCCAAAGTCATCTCTCCTGAAGTCCAGGGTTGTAATTCTACTTGGTGGCTTGCTTCTTCCACGCAGGATCCTCAACTCCACCAACTCATGGTCACTGCAGCCAAGGCTGCACCAGCCTTCACATCCCCAAACAGTCCTTCTTCATTTGTCAGTACAAGGCTCAGCAGCACACCTCTCCTCTCTGGCTCCTCCACCACCTATGTCAGTAAGTTATCATCAATGCTTTGCAGAAACCTCCTGGACTGTGTGTTCCTGGCTGTGCTGCCTTTCTAGCAAATATCAGGGTGGTTGAAGTCCCCCATGAGAACCAGGGCCTGTGATCTAGAAGGCCTCATCGACTTCCTCTTCCTGATTGGGTGGCCTGTAGTAAACACCCAGAACAGTGTTACCCATGTTAGCCTGCCCCTTAAATGTTATGTTCTGCTGCATTTTTTTCTCTTCGTTTATGTTAGAAACACATCTATATTGGCGTACTATTGAAAAAGGATCAGTATTTCACAGAAAACGAAGAATTCCTCAAAATTCAACTTCTAACTCAGTCAGTTCATTTAAAATGATCCAACATAATTTTAAGTGGCAGAATTTTTTGTTACCCTGGCACAAAAGTGTATCTCTAGATCAACCTCATGGCAGAATTTGAACACGTTATCTGTGTGAAAATGTGTTATAAACCTCAAGCAAAAAGGCTTCAGAGACATCATTGTATAGTTTTAAAGAACTTTTATTACAAAGCCAAATTCTTGTTTAATTATGATAAGTCCACTCATTCAATATGAAACCAAGAATAGAATCTGGCCCATAACGTTAATATTTTCTCACTGTAAATAAAATATTTAAGTATAAAGCAACCATTGCACAAACTCAAGGGCTGATCTGGGCCTAAGCCTAAAAAGAAAAGCTTAATTCAATATACCACTAAGAATTTCTCGATGATTAGCCTGAATGTTGGACTTCATTATCAGCTTAGTCTCGTGTTTAAAAAGAGGAATATTGCAAACACAATTTAAAATTTTTATGGTTTTACAGAAAAAGGTTAATATTGAGCCATAAGAGTTTAAGTCTGTGTTTCTCATGCAGAAGCTTTTCCTATGATGTGGAGTCGCAAACTCATCACCTTACCATCACAATGAGAATGAATTTCCTACTACCTATCTTTTGGGGTGGTCAGGAGTTTATTTGTGTAGACCTGATTCTCACGCTGGATGCTCAGCACTTTTAGAGTTAATGCAATAATGGTTTTACTCATTTTCAGCTTTTGAAAATTAATGGAAGATCCTTAAACATTCTGATTGTATAATTTCTCATGTTTAGTACATGCTGTAGAGCACGTTGTACAGATGCAGCCAGGATGAATGTTACGTGTGCCCTCAGGCTGACTAGTTAATCTAGTTAAGAACCTGTTTCAAAAGATGTGTCTGAATCCTGATGTATACAGCAGGAAAATACTTCTTTTTTATTGTACTGCTCTTGGGTATATCATATTGGGAAGACTCTGGGTGATATGTTGACACCAGTGTTTGATGAATCATAAAAACTGGGCTGAAATGCTTTAGAAAAATGGTGCATTCAATATATTTTATCTCTTTTTATAACTCACACACTATCTGCAGGCATATTTCCACATTAAACTAACATTTAATGACCCTGGAAGCAGAAGTCCTGATTTGTTTCAGTAAATAACAGTTTTAATATACCTGACAGCTAATCTCTACATTCTTTTCTTCTTTCCTCTCCCTCAACTTTCTGCTGCAGTGGACCTTCAAAGCAGAAAGGCCTTTGTTCAATAGCTTTGATAATTTGCCCAATATCCCACGCTCAGTGCAAATCAGTGCAGGGCACTTTCACAAAATAATTTATTACTTCATGGATAGAGGCAGCTCTACTCCCATTAATTTAAATACAGTCCTTAGATTCCACCTTTTGATTTTAAAAAGATTAAGTTTAGTTTTTATCTGTTTTGGCATACAGTGGATAATTTAATACTGTCTTCCAGTTAATGTGTCTGAACAGTGTTCAATGGATTAAGAAGCAATGAGTTGAATTTCTGAGTACTGTTCACGTTGAAACGAGCTTTCTGCCCCTGGTTTCAATTTAAATCATTGCCAGTAAGATTAGGTGGCAAGGTCCCATGTGGGTTTTGTCTGAATGAGCTTTAGAGACATTCAGCTAAATGTATTTCTGATAATTAAAATAAAACCCATCAGCATAGTTCCATGGTAGACTGTTAAAATTATTACAGAATCACTAACATCTGAAACTCTTTTTTCCCCTTCCAGCCCCTAGCAATTAATACCAAGGCTGTGCAAGTAGCGTATTCTTACGAAAAATAAAAAAATAATAATAAAAAAAGTGTTAAATGTGAGAGGTGTGGGTGGTCAGATATTATTTTGGGGGATTTCACGTTAACGGCATTTTATGCTTCCAGACTGGCATAACACGACAGCAGCCTAAATGAGAAACTCAATGGTTTTCAAAAGACAAATGTTGCCATCTTTCAAAAATTATTTTAGATCACTTACATTATATATAAATATTTGGATATAGGAACATCAGCGTTCTCTCTATACTACAAGACAAGAACTATAGAAACAATACCCAACAGTCATACCCTTTTAGAATTAAAAAATCAACAGTTAATTTGGTATTGTCAGATGCAGTAATTTGAACATTTTACTCCATGCATAGTTATAGTTAAATGCAAAGTACTTTAACTTTATTCTTGACATTAATATTAAGGATAAAGTATCCTCAGTGTTATTTTTGTTAACATATACAAGTGATCCAGTGGTATGCCCTGTGTTTTAGAAAAATCTAAAGTATACTAATTTGCAATAGATTTTTCTAGTCCTATTTATTTTTTAAAAGTTTCTTATAGCTGGGATACAAACCATAATAAATAAATGAATAAACAAAGAAATAAATAAATAAACCCCAAACAAAAACCACCACCACCAAAACACCTAAACAAAGTCAACCCGCAAAACTCCAAACAGCTCTTGCAAAACAGATTTAACTCCTAGAGCCATTGGCAGTCAAAATACTCCACACCTATATCAAAGGGATTTGACGTCATTCTGAAACAAATCTTTGGGAGGCATTGGGTATATCTTGCAGAGATTATAAAGGGTCTTTTGAAAATGCACCACTTGAAACTAAAATTTGTGGCAACAAGAAGTTAAAGCTCTACTAATTGGAAACAGCTGCAAATAATATTAAAATTATTAAAAAATAGATAGGTACTCTTATAGAATCATAGAATCATAAAATCATAGAATCATAGAACAGTTTGGGTTGGAAGGTACCTTTAAAGGACATCTGCTCCAACTCCCCTGTGATGTGAAGGGACATCTTCAACTAGATCAAGTTGCTCAGAACCCCATCCAACATGACCTTGAATGTTTCCCAGAATCAGGTATCTACCACCTCTGGTAGGTGGTTCTGGTGTTTCACCACCCTCATTGTAAAAATTTTCTTCCTTCTATCTAGTCTAAATCTACCCTCTTTTAGTTTAAAACTATTACCCCTTGTTCTGTCACAACAAGCCCTGCTAAAAAGTTTGTCTCCATCTTTCTTATAAGCCACCTTTAAGTAGTGAAAGGCTGCAATAAGGTCTCCCTGGAGCCTTCTCTTCTCCAGGCTGAACAACACCAACTCTCTCAGCCTTTCTTCACAGGAGAGGTGTTCCATCCCTCTGATCATTTTTGTTCTTAGAAGGTCTTCTTTGAGACATCAATTCAGTTTGGTTCAGTAATGAGCAGCCCTGAGGAGAAGGACCTGGGCGTGCTGATTGACCAGAAGCTCAGCATGAGTCAGCAATGTGCAAGTGCAGCCCAGAAGGCCAACCGGATCCTGGGCTGCATCAAAAGAACTATGGCCAGCAGGTCAAGGGAGGTGATTCTGCCCCTCTACTCCACTCT
>NW_009649293.1:1354235-1413134 GCF_000708025.1 Charadrius vociferus | reverse complement strand
GAAGGTGTCCCTGCCCATGGCAGGGAGGTTGGAACTCGGTGATCTTCAAGGTCCTTTCCAACGTAAACCATTCTGTGATTCTGTGATTCTGTGATTTAAGTAATTTGATCAAATAAGATATTTGAAGTTTTTTTTGGGTAGAGATGGCAAAAATTATCTGTCAGCTTTCAGTGATTCACTAATTGTACGGGGCAGAATAACTATAATGATCTTCTAGACTAAGTTTTTAATGGGACAGCAAAACCAGCATGTCTTTCAAATACAGTAATTAAAAAATAAAATGATCTGGAACATGGTTTTATAAAGACATGCATCTTGACTTAAATTTTTACTACATATGGGTTATCTTTGGCTAATATATTTTTCATGACCTTTGTACATATTTATCCCTATCAAAACAAACATAATCACAGTGATCACAATCAAATGAAAACTTCATAGCACTGAACAACTGCAATTTTCTAGAAAAGACTGAAAGTTTACATCCTCATGCCAAAACTTTGCTTCATCCATGACTAAAGAAATATGAATGGCTGAAGTTAAATAAGAAAATTTTCCAAATTAAATGCTTCAACAATTAATTATTTTAGTTTTATTAATATTGTTTTTCTTCCTGGAATAACCTTAATAATGAAGGTTAGACAAGATCAAAATTGGTAAATTTTTGTGGCAGTAATGATGCTATTCAAGAATCTATGGTTTCCCAACTGGGCACCAAAGACTGTTACAACACATTATCTGATGAATACCTGTGCTGGTTTTGGCTGGAACAGAGTTAATTCTCTTCATAGGAGCTAGTATGAGGCTATGCTTTGGATTTGTGCTGAAAACAGTGTTTATGATACAGGGATGTTTTTGTTGTTGAGCAGTGGTTACGGAGTGAAGGCATCTTCTGCTTCTCACCCCACCCCACCAGTGAGTGGGCTGGAGGTTGGGAGGGGACACAGCTGGGACAACTGAACCCAACTGTCCAGAGGGATATTCCATACCGTATGACACCATGCTCAGCATATAAAGTGGCGGGAAGATGAAGGAAAGAGGTGGACGACGCTCAGAGTGATGGTGTTTGTATTCCCAACAGTTACGTGTGACAGAGCCCTTTTTTCCTGGAGACGGCTGAACACCTGCTTGCTGATGTAAAGCGGTGAATTCCGCGTTTTCTTTGTTTGCGTGTGCGGCTTTTACTTCACCTGACAAACTGTTTTTATCTCAACCCACAAATTTTCTCACTTTTAATCCTACAGTTTTCTCCCCCATTGCACTGGGGGAAAGTGAATGAGCAGCTCTATGGTGCTCAGTTGCTGGCTGGGGTTAAACCTTGACAATACTTCCACTAATGTTTTAATCCTAATACTGGTATTGGAAATTCAGCACTTTTGTTCAGAAGACTATATAAACCTCACATGATCATTTTAAGACAGGCCTTTAAGAATAATTATTTTATAGCATTTACCTGTTAGTCTTATGTATTATTTACTCTATGTCAGTAAGCCATGTGTAACTGATAAATCACTTAGCACATATGAAATTTTCATGAGTAAAGAAAGATACATGGACATGCTTTAATTTTTCCTTAGAGACAGTGTTTGTAATTGTACTTCATCTTTTCCACCGTGCTCGTTATTGTACTTTTGATGAAGCCAGCTATGAAAACCTTAGTATTTAAAAAAAAATGATATTTGCTACTAAAATATATACATAAAATGTAATTGTCATAAATTGTATGTTAAATACATTTACATGCCAAAATTAAGGTAGCCCATGCATCTTTAATTTTGACATTTTATTGTATACACTATTACAGTATTTTATAAGTTTTGATACTACTCTTGCTGCTTTCTGGAGGAAATACAGCTCAGAAAATGAGTTAGGACAGGTCCTTTTACCTCAATGTAGCAGAATTGTCCAGAGAATTGTAAAATTATTAATGTTTTCAAGCCTGTTTTGTGATATTTACCACCATGTTGATTTGCCTTAAACACTGGTATTGTGGAACATGTGTAAAATAATATCCCCATTTTGCTTTAAGAGAAACAGACACAACCATAAGAAGGGCATGTTTTGCAAAATCTCAGTTGCTTCTGAAAACACGTGAATCTTGTTTTTCAAAATATTTATTCTTTTATACACATATTTTTATGCCAAAATGCAAAAAAAGTGTTTGCCCACACAATGCGCCTTATTGCTTTTTGTATGTAAATTTTCTTCTGCTCATTTTCTACTATGGTAGATAGTAAATTATCCATGACCCAGCAATGTGCCCTTGTCACCAAAAAGGCCAATGGAATCCTGGGCTGCACAGGGAAGAGTGTGGCCAGTAGGTCGAGGAAGGTCATTCTCCCCCTCTACTCTGCACTGGTGAGATCACAATTGGAATATGGTGTCCAGGTCTGGGCTCCCCATTTTAAGAGAGACAGGGAACTACTGGAGAGAGTCCAGCGTAGGGCAACTAAGATGATCGAGGGATTGGAGTATCTCTCTTATGAGGAAAGGCTGAGAGAGCTGGGACTCTTTAGCTTGGAGAAGAGAAGGCTGAGGGGAGACCTTATTATTGCGTACAAGCATCTAAAGGGGCTACGAAGATGATTAGGGGATTAGAACATCTCTCTTAAGAGGAAAGACTGAGGGACTGGGGTCTTTTTAGTCTGGAGAAAAGAAGACTGAGGGGGGATCTTATTAATGCTTATAAATACTTAAAGGGAGGGTGCCAGGGGGATGGGAACAGTCTTTTTTCAATGGTGCCCAGTGATAGGACGAGGGGTAAGGGGCACAAGCTTGAACATAGGAAGTTCCATCTAAACACTAGGAGGAAGTTTTACTTTGAGTGTGGCAGGCTGGGAAAGGCTAGAGAGGCTGTGGAGTCTCCCACTCTGGAGACATTCAAAACCCACCTGGATGCCATCCAGTGCAACCTGCTGTAGGTGACCCTGCTCAGGCAGGGGGTTGGACTAGATGATCTCCAGAGGCCACTTCCAACCCTGACAATTCTGTGATTCTGTAAAGGGTGGATTGAAGGAAGATGGAGCCAGACTCTTTTCAGTGGTTCCCAGTGACAGGACGAGGGGCAACGGGCACAAGTTGGAACATAGGAAGTTCCATTCAAATACATGGAAAAGCTTCTTTACGGTTAAGGTGACAGAGCACTGGCACAGGCTGACCAGAGAGGTTGTGGAGTCTCCTTCTCTGGAAACTTTCAAGACCCTCCTGGATGCAGTCCTGAGTAATGTGCTTTAGGCAATCCTGTTTTAGCAGGGGAGTTGGACTAGATGATCTCTAGAGGTCCCTTCCAATTCTGAAAATTCCGTGATTCCGTGATTCTGTGATTTGCAGCTAAGAAGTCACATAGAATCCAGAGGATCCAGTGAAGTGTCAGTTAAATAGAATAGGCATTTTGGCTACAACCGGACTACACCAACAAGACCTTTATCTGCTGCAAATACTTTTCAATGAGTTGTTCAAGCAAAACTTTTGTAGTGCCCTGCTCAAGTGCATTTACTTAGAAGAGGTTTATTAGACAAGCTAATATAAAGTGGAAAGAATATGGACAATTTATAACTCCTCTTTGCCTGCAGTTTTTGGTAAAAACTTGATGGATTGATAAATTCAGATTGAAACTTTTTTATGACTAAGATGGTTCCAAACTTTAAAAAAAGCTTTTATGGATAGTGAGTATACTATAATTTTTATATAACATCCGTATACTATATATTAAAACCAATCACTTGTAAAGCTGGCTTTTGCATGAAATAAAAATGAATACAAATATTTCAAGGAAATATATATTTTTTTCTCATTTGTTATTTTTGTTTCTGAGTTTTGGTTATCTTATGTAATATTCCTGGCTTTTAAAACTGTGTATATGTTGCACAATCCTCAAAATTTCTCAAAACAATTTTATTAATTCATATATTTTGTACTTTTATGTATTAAACTTAGCTCTGTAATCCTGGATGTACTTTAAATATATTGACTGATTTAAAAAAGGTGTACTCTATTTCTGCTCAGATCTCTTCTGGTATTATAATATTTTGACATATACAAAAATGTTTTGTTTTATACATTGGTAGCCAATTCTTGACACAAATGATATATCAAAAATGGACACAGCAAAAAATTGTGCTAAAACAACTTTTCCCAGTTCAGTTTGTGTGATACAACATCACATTTCTCGTGGTTTTTGAAACATATATAAGTGGCTGGGATTTGTTAAGCAAGGCAGATATTGACATAGTTATAATAATTTTAATTTTTGAAAGCAATAATTCATATGTTTCACAGTTACTTTTCAGGTTGAGACATGATAGCAAGATTATCCAAAATGCCAAACCAAAAGTCTTAAAAGGAAAAAATAGAGAAAATAATGAGTGATATTAAACACGTTCAATGTATAAGCTACAATTTAATTTCAGTTCTTCCTGTAAATGTTTTTAGCAAGGTTTTTTTTTTTTTTAGTAAAGGTCTGTAGTCCCTGATTTTAATTTACTCAAAAAAAATACACTTCTTTAATAAAAATTATTATATTACCAAAATAAAAATTAGGAGAACCTAAATTCCTTCTTTGGTATTCATATAAATGCCACTAGGCTGTGTATCACATGCTGCAGGAAAGAAAGGCACAATGAGTGCTAAGCATGGACCTTAACTTCCCATGAACGTTAATAATACATGAAGGAGAGTGCTTAGCCAGACATTCAAAGAGAATTGCAGTCATGGCCTTGTGCTGCTCTTACAGACTAATGTGTCAGAATGACAGCTGCTACCTATTCCCTGCAGCATAGTCTTTATTCATGTTGTAACCATGCAACAAGGTTAGAATCCCTGCTTTCCTAGTCTATCCTAGGGAGAAAATTCATTCTTGGAGAATATTTTTTTAGTTCTGATTTTGATTTAAAAAGCACGGGTTTTCATGACAAGAAAGATATAATTATGGAGAGATTTCATTATAATAACCACTGTTGTGCTAAATTTTATGAAGTGTTTGCATATTCTTTTTGTACGGGTGCAAAACAAAATATGAACTACAGTTGTGCATTATGAAAGATTTATGGAAAATAAAGTTATTTTTAAAACCCCTCAACTTTAATGGATTTATAGGATAAAGCTGACTGTCTGGACTCCCAGTAATCAATTTAATTATTAATAATGGAACAACTACCATGACTGTAGTTTTCAAGAATTAGTATGAACATATGAATATCCTTGTATGAATTCAAGATATTCCTGGATATATCTGTTAGTACTTAAGGGAGACAAATTGCACACGAAAAACTGTTCCACTCTGATTGCCCAAGACACTGAAACACTGAGGAGTTATATTGAATTAATGGCATTGGTCGTTTCAGGACCAAAATCCACCAAAATCCTTTAATTTTTCAAGAGACATGTGGAAGGAGACATTACTCCTAGCTTCCACAAAGTTTTCTAATGGAAGCATTTTACATAAAAAGTAAGAGAGTAATATTTTAAAATGTTCATTCACTACTGTTTCCAGTTGCCCTTATTTTTGTGTTTGTTTTAAAAAGACCACAGTAAACAGTAATGCATAAAATCCAGAAACATAATGAAGTATAATGAACATGAATGGAATAACATAACTCAGTCTAGCACAACACAGTGGTATCATTGACAAAGAGTAAACTCCATTTTATGTTAATATTGAAGTGATTTGGCACTAGACTTTAATACAGGAAGTATAAAAATTGTGTGAGTAATGAAAATGTTTAATGAATACACAAATGCTAGTGGATTTTGTTTAAAAGCACTGATGCTTTTTAAATAATATAATCACAATGTAATGTGCATTTTGCAACCATCAAATTAGTTTACGAATTACATACTTGTTGCCTCATTACACTTGAGAATCAGAGCTCTCATCTGGGGGAATAAAACATTTCTAAACCTTATTAATGTAACAGATTAAAAATGTGTATTGGAACCTCAGTAGTGCGCAAAGAGCCTGTGAGACATAAGCTGCCTCAGACTATTTCATTCATAGATATTGATGGCATAGGAATTTGATGGGAATTTGACATTTTCCAGTATTTCAAATGGTGCAGAAAAATTTGCTGCAAGAGACATTCATTCCACCTTATTTATGCCCATTAAGAAAAGTGGAAGGTTCATTCAGATACTGTACTGCCAGTCCTCATTGTCCACTAACAAGATTTTCAAACAAATACTTGGATGTGTTCTTCAACTCTGTTGCTCATGCCCTGGAAGAGGACCCAGTAGATGTTCACAAAGCTATGGCTTCATCCTCTTCAAAATCTGTCATTCAGACATGTTTTTGCCATCACATCTACAGGAAGAAGTTAGTACCTGTGGAGAGCCTTTCTGTTCGACGGGTACTTTCTATGATATAGCTCTAGGGTGTTCGGGTTCATGAGTGTAAGCCCCTACACCCCCATTTTCACAGAATCTTCCTGAATCTGCCCATTGTTCTGCATTTTTCTTTAAGGAAAGGATTTTCTTGGACTGCTTTGTAGATGCCTTCAGTATTTATGGAGACAAACATGAGAGGAAACAATGAGCAAGGATTCATGTCACAGACAGAAAGTTCAGGAAAATAAAGACTACATCTGAAGAGAATAGCAGCAGAGGGTATGAGATGGTGGACTGATGACTGTACTAGTGCTCCAGTACTCAAGCACTCTTGAAAAGATGTAAGGAGGTTTAACTCTATTGTGACTGCTGAACTCCAGGCAAAGCAATCCACAAAAAAGAGTAATTGTGCTAAAAATGTACAGTAATGTGTATCTTCAACCGTAAGTCACAATAATGCAGATATGAGAGAGAGAGATGGAAAAGATTCTTTGAGACAAAGTAAATAAATATTGTCACAGAATTTAGGGGCGTTTCCTTGAGGGTTTGTGTTATGGAACACATAAAGCCATTATCATATTAACCTGTGAATTCTGTTGGAAGAAAATGATTAAAGCAGAAGTTCATTTCAATGGGATTTAGATAGGGACTGTAATTTAATATTTTACATTCTGCAAGGATTGTCTACGTTTTTCTCAGTAATCCAGGTCTTATAAACATATTTTTCACATATGAATTAATTTTCTTTGGAGACTTGTATTTTTTGGTATGATAAATATGTAAAATTAAATAACGAAACTACAGCAATTGTTCACAAGGTTAGCCTTGCTTGCCTCCTGTGTGTCTTTCAGGTAACAGACTCCTTGTTTCCCAGCGGCAGCAGCTGTCTCGTGTTCCATATGTTTCTTCATTGTGCAGACAAGTTGCACACTCTGTATTCAGAATAATACTCTTGAAGGCTGAAGGCTTTGCTCATTTGCAACAGCTGTGTCCCGTCTCTGATTCCTCAGATGTCCGTTCAACTATTCCCTGCCTATCACTTTTTTGCGTATTGCTACTTCATGCCAGGCCAATTTGCTCATTATATTATTTCTTTCCTTTTACTTTTATGTACACTTGGGTTTGCATGTTGGGTTTTTTCTTTTTTTTTAAATGTCTCTTTTCCACGTGACACACTTAATTCCATTGCTTTTGCCCTCTGTCTTCAGCTGTACCATTCCAGATGAACCCTTCAGATGATGACATCAAGAAAAATGTTCTGATTTAATACTTTTTCATATCAGAGATCACACTGATTAGCCTTCAGACATAAGTCACAAGTTACTTAATCCTATGCCATGCCGGTGGTTTTAACAACTAAGTGCTGCTGAAAAGCTAAATGTTCAGTTTCTGGACAATTAATACCTGGGGAATAATCCTTTCTGCATCATTTGAAATCAAGTTGTAGTGGTGCATATCTGATTTGGCAATCAGATATAAATCAAAGTGTCAAGACATTTTGGCTTCAGAAGCTGAAAACAAGCGCATTGAATTCTGCTTATAGAATAATTCATAATTCTTAATAGCCCCAAACTATAGAAGAATATATTCTTATGGTACTAATGGTAATAATTAGTGCACTTGCCAATGTGGTAGACTTTTTTGGCCCATTTTAGTATATCCTTCAAGACTGGTTTACCTTTGTGATATTTATGAATAGCACTGTTTAAAAAAAAAAGACTTCTTTTCTTTTAATGCAAGAAGGGTAAGTGGTAAGTAGAAAGGTGTGAAGTTCTTTATTTTCAGTTTTTGAAACAAAGATCGTGCATGTTTGAAATTTATTAGTGTGACAGTCAGTGTACTGAAGGCAGTAGAGGAGCCTTCAGTGAATGGAAGTGAAGTAATTACTACACGCAAAAGTTGAAGAAAAACAGAAAGGATGTATAAAGAATAGAACTGAGAAAAGTGGGATGTAAAAGCTAGCTTTGCATAGCAAATATATTTTATGATGTAAAGGTGTTGCTTTGAAATTGAAGTAGAGAGTGCAACTTCAGTAAGTGATTTATTCATCACCAGAAGAGTTTCTTTGGTCAACATAGATTAATTATACTATTGTTGCAAGACAGGCCGCAGGATGCGTGCTTTACAATGAGAAATGAGATTGCATCGCGGAGGATTTAAAAACAAGTATCTTAGCTAAAATAACAATGTATGGACAACTAACCACTTGTGCAGAATTTTAACAGGGAATTTTAAAAGTAAGAATTTCAAAATAAGAGATTCTGAAAAGGTGGATTGCTAATTTATTTTGCAGGATTTTATAAACTGATTTATTTCATTAACCCAACTCCTGTGGAAGGCACTTGCTAAACAATTAATTTTGACTTTAAGGAACAAAACCATAACATTAATGGCTTATAAATGAGAAGCCTCACCATGGCAACCTAGGAAAGAACCAGTTCTATAGAACTGTCAGAGCTCCCACAGCTGCTGCTGTTGCTCAGGAGAAACCTGCTGTCTCAACTTACTGTGCTTTTGGACTTATTTCTGAAGGTCAGACCACAGTTTTGATGGTCACAGTCAAGGTTCTTTCCTCTTAAGAAGAAGGGAATTAATTGCTACCCCTGGGAGGAGGTTAAAAAAAACATCTAATATTTCTTGCTCCTATTGGGGTTGGAGTTATAATATGAAAAATAATTAGATTATAGAATTTAATACCTTGGGACATGGCAAAGATCTGGCAAAATTTCAACAAGTACTTGGAAAAATTAAAACTTTTGCTTATACCTTACGTCTTTGCAACAGAAAAATATTAACAGCTGTGGTCTCACAGAGAGGTAGAATTGGTAGGTCTAAATACAAGAAAAAAGGAATCTGGGTTCATTAACAAACTGTTCAGGTATGTGACGCACTACCATGCATGCTGTATGGTGGATGGAGCCTGTAGAACTCAAACTGAACATGTTGTTGCATGAAAAGAAAAACATAAGAAGAGATATTTAAATTAGTTTTTTGTTTGTTTGTATGGTGGTTTTTTGGGTTTTTTTTAGTGGATGTTGGTACTGGTCATCAAGCTTTAGAAGAAAATGGATTACAGAAATGTCACTATAAGTCTCTGCTCAGAAAAGAACCTAAAATAGTCACTGTCAAACAAAAATAATTGCATTTTCCCAAAGGAAGTATAACATGCATTTTTTTCTACAAGTACAGCACAGAGAGTGTTCATACACGGGAGGTGAAGGTTCCCAATCAGGTAATCTTAGTGTATCTTAGTCATATCAATCAAGTGAGTGGAAGCCAGCTTGAAAATAAGGACATATTTGGGAAAAAAACCCCAATGATTTACATTGCTTGGATGGTTTATCACTGATGAATGTAGAGATTCCAGGTGATAGGCAATAAATAAATCTGTAAAGAAAAAAACCCAAGAATAAAGGGAAAATTATTTTTCTCATTTTATTTATAGGTAGCTGAAATGCCTACTTGTGTAAAAAAAGTGTGCTGTTCAATGTCAGAAATGAAACCTGTGGCATTTGCAGAGATGGAATCTTGATTTTCTGTGTTACACCAGAGCTTTAAAAAGAAGACCTGTAAAGTTCTGTAAATATGGGATCTTTCCAGTGTCCAAAAGGCTTTCAGGTATTAATATTTTTAAAGACCATTAGGCTTAGAAAGAGGAAAAAGAACCCCATTGTTAACAAGGTTGGTTGCAAAAATCAGCTGATTTACACATTTCTTCAGCGTACGCTGTAAAAGTGCAAGTTACAACAGTCTATGGACACTTGCCTTCACTATTCTTCATATCACCCAAAATTCCCTGCCCCTTCTCCATCTTCCTTTTATTTTGCTTTACGTCTTTCAATAGCAGCCAGGAAGGGAAATGAACTTCCAAATTTACCTGACTTTGTAGTTGCACTAGATTCAAATGACTCCAGTGATTTGATGGTGGCACATTAATTACAATCACATCAAACGGAGAATGGGATTCAGAGGGAAAAATGTTGCTTCTTCCATGGACTCTATGTAACTAAAATAGTGCATAAATCAGAAATAGATATGCAGAAGTTGGTTGCAGGGTTAGCTATTGCTTATGTAATTATACTGCATTGCTATTAGATCTTTTTGACAAAGGCTGGAAATAGGCTGGGATCATAACAAATAGTTTCAAAGAAATAACAATAGTAACTACATCCTTATTTCACCTTTTCAGAAATAGAATAAACTCTAAGGGTAGTACAGCTGCAAACCATAATTCTTTGGGAGTTTCAGAATAACTCGGAAACTGAGTTAACTGAGCCCAGCAGGAGCTCAGAAATCCCACTTTTTTGCATATTTCCTTTTGCAATATTGTAGAGAAGAGATAAGTGTATTTATTGCCTGAAATGTTTGCAACAGACATCTTGGAACATGCCAACAGCTCTCCGAGCAAGTAAAACAACAAGAGTTTTGATATTGTAAGAATTTTTTTTTAGGTATTTAACACTCTCCAGTTGTATGCTACCTTTGGGACTGGAGAGAAGAAGTGATATAGCGTGGCACATGCAAAATACTGTGACAATTCTAAATTTTGGGAAGCTGATATTCAAGGATAGATTAAAAAAAATAAATCTGTGTTTAAACGACATTACAACAGTGCCAAAAGAGTATCCAGCAGTCATTGGAATCACCATAATGAAGGAAGTTACTATTTACTTTAGTATTTTCCTGTTTCCAGGACTAAAATCTGTACTCATCACCAGGTAATAGTCTAGTCTGTAAGGCTTTATAACTGAAGAGATGACGACAAATCTTTGTGAATTTCAGGGACATCTTGAAATTTACTGGTTGCAAAATCTTTTTTGTTTACAGTTTTGAATTACAAAGTGTTTCAAATCAAGATTTATGACCTATCCTCAAAAAATACATGAAGACATTTATGACTGGAATATCTATGTACACATGCTTTACTTCATCAAAATAATTCACAACTTTAGAATTATCAAATAGCTCAGTTAGTTAATGCAGTTAATGCATATTTCATTGAAAATTGGTTCTTTAACTGCCTCCTTTAATCCTTAGTGAACTGATCTTACAAGGAGAGCTGCCCTGTCCAAATATCATGGCATGATATGCCATGCTTGGTGTATCATACGTTCTAAGTTTGTACAACCCTTATTATGTCTTCTTCAGAATGGCTGTAGAAGACAAGATATGTAACGGCACTTTTTTTCATGTACAATGAGAAAATTGGTTCCCGTAACTGTGGATTGATGGAAGTCTTCCATTGTATTTGTTTATATCTTTTCCAACCCTTCAGTTTTATGCCCCTCTTTCTGTGTGTGTGTATCTATATGTATATATATGTACGTGTGTATATATATGAAGAAATAATTATAACCTCCTCATTGCCTCCAAAATATGTAGGAATTATTTTAGTTTAGGCTCAGACTAGCCTTGCTTTATTCAATAAACTTCTAGCTTTGTATTCCAGGATGGGTATACTCTGTGACTTGGGGAAGTCATTGCTGGGCCTCTCTCCATTATCTTTGAAAGGTCCTGGAGGACAGGTGAGGTGCCTGAGGACTGGAGGATAGCCAATGTCACTCCAGTCTTCAAAAAGGGCAGGAAGGATGACCCGGGAAACTACAGGCCGGTCAGCCTCACCTCCATCCCTGGGAAGATGATGGAGCAGCTTGTCCTGGGAGTCATCTCAAAGCACCTGGATGAAAAGATTATCAGAAGTAGTCAACATGGATTCACCAAGGGGAAGTCATGTCTGACTAATCTGATAGCCTTCTATGACAAAGTAACTAGATGGGTGGATGAGGGGAGGGCAGTGAATGTTGTCTACCTTGACTTTGGCAAGGCTTTCGACACTGTCTCCCACATCATCCTCACAGGAAAGCTTAGGAAGTGTGGCTTAGATGAATGGACAGTGAGGTGGATTGAGAACTGGCTTACAGATAGAGCTCAGAGGGTTGTGGTTAGTGGCGCAGAGTCTAGTTGGAGGTTAGTAACAAGTGGTGTCCCTCAGGGGTCAGTACTGGGCCCATGGGCAGAGAGAAACCTGATGAAATTCAACAAGGGCAAGTGTAGGGTGCTGCATCTGGGGAGGAATAACCCCATGCACCAGTACAGGTTGGGGGCTGACCTCTTGGAGAGCAGCTCTGTGGAGAGGGACCTGGGAGTCCTGGTGGACAACAGGATGACCATGAGCCAGCAATGTGCCCTGGCGGCCAAGAAGGCGAATGGCATCCTGGGGTGCATCAAGAAGAGTGTGGCCAGCAGGTCGAGGGAGGTCATCCTCCCCCTCTACTCTGCCCTGGTGAGGCCGCGTCTGGAGTACTGCATCCAGTTCTGGGCTCCCCAGTTCAAGAAGGACAGGGAACTGTCCTTTGCTGGAGAGGGTCCAGCAAAGGGCAACGAAGATGATTAGGGGATTGGAACATCTCTCCTATGGAGAAAGGCTTAGGGACTTGGGTCTCTTTAGTCTAGAGAAAAGAAGATCGAGGGGGGATCTTATTAATACTTACAAATACTTAATGGGAGGATGCCAGGGGGATGGGAGCAGTCTTTTTTCAGTGGTGCCCAGTGATAGGACGAGGGGTAATGGGCATAAACTTGAACATAGGAAGTTCCATCTTAACATGAGAAGGAACTTCTTTACTTTGAGGGTAGTGGAGCACTGGAACAGGCTGCCCAGAGAGGTGGTGGAGTCTCCCACTCTGGAGACATTCAAAACCCGCCTGGACGCTGTCCTGTGCAACGTGCTGTAGGTGACCCTGCTCTGGCAGGGGGGTTGGACTAGATGATCTCCAGAGGTCCCTTCCAACCCTAACCATTCTGTGAATTCTGTGAATTCTGTGAATTCTGTGAAATTCTGTACAGCATATCTCTCTTTAACTCTTGAAAATTACCTAGCTTCAGGACCGATCTTGTCACCACAGATACACTTGATATGAATGCTTAGGTAGTAAATCTTAATTATTGCTGTGCCACAAATACGAAAATGAAATATAGGTATTATGAGAAAAGACAATATTGTGGTAATCCCAAGGATCTTGTTATACAACTTTATGGTCTTGTTTATTCACTAGAATACACAGATAATTTATGTAGTTTCCAGATGTGAGATAGCTTGTAAATCAGTGCTATCAAGTCTGCAATTTTGACAGATTGTTGGGAAGATATAACATATTTCAGTCTTAAAAGAGCAATAACAACATTTAATACTTACACCTTGAGACAGTATTCACTGTTTTCTTAATACCAGTACTCATTCCACCTGTGCTTTCCCCTTTCTCACTTTCTGTTTAGTCAGGGGGCAGTATATGAACAAAAGGGTGGCTGTGAAAATATGCATATATGATCATGTGATGGCCCATGGCAGTCTGTAACATACCAGCTGGTTTTAATTCAGCTTCATTCTCTGCGTAAATTTGTACTTGATGGTATATATATTCAATTCCATTTTTAAAACACAGGAAAAGAGAATTGAACCATGAATAAACCTTCTTCCAAAGAGAAGATATTTTTCACATGTGGGAAGGCTGCACGGAAATGCAGTAATACAGGTTCCTAGTTGGGTGATGTGGTCACATGTCTCAGAGTCCAGCCAAAACAAATTATTCATGGCCACACTTTCCAACTTATCCATGTCTACTCTCTTCTACATAATGGATATATAATGGCTATGCATGTTAGAGTTCACAGCACAGGCTTAGAAATAGAATTAGAATTAGAATTAGGAGATGATAACACCGTGTATCTTATGTCTGTGTTTTGGAAAAAGAAAGCCCTTCTAACCAGTAGACTATACCTATCCTTAGTGAGGGAGGAGGGAGGGGGATCATGGTAGAAAGCTAGTTTACGTTAATTACATCAAAATGCAGTGCCTCTCTACACCTTGTTCTAAGAGAAAACATACTTTTAATCATAAATGGTCCATACTCCCTGCCTGAATAATCTTTACTGTGAAACACTGCAGCTGTGGATTTTATTCTTTTGTTTAGGAAAAGTAAAAGAAGAAACACAGAAGGGACAAGATATGAACATAGACAGACCTTTGGTCTGACCTTGTCTTACCATTTTTATGTTTTATATTATGAAATATGAATTTTTTATTAACCAGATCTGGACTTCATGGATCTTGACAACATAATTCTGATTATTTCCTTTTAGTTTCCTTTTAACAGCTCTAACTAAGTTGAGTGTCTGTACAGGGTTGACAATATATCTTGTAGGTATCTCTCCAACCTTACCTGCTTTTCTTCATCGCCAAACAGAAAGTAACTGCAGACTTGTTTACACATTCTAGAATAAATAATATTACTGCAGAAAATGGGTATTAATGATGTATGGTGAATCAATGAGCTGTAAGTATTCTGCTCTCAGGGTGTCCAGGTGCGTTAAGCCCTTTGCGTCACTCCTTACATCATATATTTGTATCACATAGTTCTGGGGTAAAGAAACTCCTTATAGAGATATGAATAATACATCAGCACGAAAATCATGCTCCGTGGCCTTACTGCAGCACTTTCGATGCATATGTTTCAGGACTTCCTCTGTGGCACGGTATGTCAGGCAGGAATGTGAACTCATTCTACCACAAGTCAGATGTCACTGTTGTCACACAGCTGGATCTTCTCCTGATCGTATCACGTTGCTGCATCCATTATTTGAAGTACCTTTGAATGACAGAGATCACTTTCAGGTGAACACCGAAGGGGCAAAACCCCTGGACGGGATGGGATCTGTGCTGTTCTGCTGACCCTAATAGTTAGACAAATATTTTTAGACCATTTCCACCTGTGTCATTTGATCTGTGTTTGTCCTTCCCTTTTCCTTGCTTGGCTATAGATTTGCTTGGTGTCTGTAAAGCTTGTTCATAGGAAATGTGGATGGAGGTCGCTGAGATTACCTTCCTTTCCTCATATCCTTCAGAGGGTGCAGGCACAGAGCAGCTGCAGGGCTAGAAACTGCTCTCTGAATTAACTCTAGTGAGCCTCAGCTTTTAACAGCACCACATAAGAGGAACAAGCTTTTACTGGCACTTTGATAACAGTTTTCTACCGGCATTTCTATGTGGGAAAGTGTTGCACTGTGAGGAAGCAGTTTGTATTGGCTTGCCACATCATCATGGTTTTCCAAGTTACAGTCCAATGCCTTTCCCGGAAAATCATGGCTGAAAAAGGCTGCAACACTCACTACCAGACTTTTGGTTCAGGGAACATGTAAACCTTTGTTCCACTACATTTTCTCTGCAACCTCATTCTAGTGCTCATCTTAGTTGTCTTTTCCTTTTCCTCCTTCTTTCTCCCGGTCTAAGCATTTTTGTTCTACTTATAAACATCTTTATTAGCAAAGTTGGTTCTAACAACAAGTTTTTGTTAAAAACTGACCATGTCACTGTCAGCTCCTGAAAACACACAATGCGGTGCTGCCACTCTGACACAGTCCCAACTGTGTGCTTCTGTATGTTTGTATAAGTACATTGTGCACATATACAGATAGACAGATACATAGGTAGGTAGATAGATAGATATGCATATATATGTTTTTCATGGCTGTGAACTTACTGATTCATCATGAAAACTATACATAGTGAGAAAAGCTATTTTAAATATTTACATTTCACTGAGAAAGCAGACAAATATTTCTGCACCTTTAAATTTCCTACACTTGCTTTGGTCTAACCTTCTTGGGTTTCACACAGCAGAGATATTTTTTTTTTTCTCAAGTGCTTTAAATAATTTTATCAAAAAGCTAGCCTTAACTTTTAAGAATTCAGAAATCAGCAGTTTTGCTAAATTGCTTTAAGTTCTCTAGAGATCCTCCAGCTTTACCTTTTCCCCCTCTTTCTTCTTGCTGTCTTTGTTATCTCCCATTTAACTGAGTGATAGCTTTAATAAACACTGAACTCAGTCACAGGTTTAAATTGCACATGGAAAGGAAAAGGCATTAGTGAACTTCATTGTAAATGCCAGCCTTGAAATCACGGGTTGCACACGTTCCTTTAATATTTCAATGCCTTGCTATATCTAAATATCTATCAGTCTGCACTTTGCTGCCAATGACCTTCTGTTCAACAGTGATTTGTCAAGTAAGCCTTCTACAGAATCCTGTAAAAGCTCTTCCAGAGGTATGTAAAATACTCTCTAAAATGCAGACCAGTCAATGACTTCATGACAGAAGGAGTGGCTTTAGACAGACAAAAATCAAGAAGTTATTTAAGTTGACAAGAATTAATTCTGTGGTACATAGTCAAAATGGCCACAGTACTTAGAGAGAATATTGCTATTGAACTTTATTATTCCTGTACTGGACATCAGCTTTGACTGAACAAGGTAACCAGGGGCATAATATACTCACTTCCATGTAACAAAGTAAGAAATATGTTTTATTTCCAGCTTATTAATTTGAGAACCCATTGAATTTTTCATAAGATAAATACCAGCACAACAAATTCTACCAAAAAGAACTTCAGAAGAGCTCTGGCAGCACATGGATCCTTTTGTCTATTTAATATATGGTCTCCTCAGACCTTGCAGACCTTTGTGTTTCTTAAGTACTCATAATAGTAAAGCACTTCCTGAACTCTTTGACCGCACCAAAAATTGAAAAGACTGCTAAAGAATAATTGCCTTGATTTAACATTTTGGTGTGAAAGGAAGGGGCAGCTTTCAGAAAGCGTAACAGTTAGGGTTTTCCTCTGGTTTTGTTAGTATTATGTTTCAAGGATTGTCTGAAGATACACATATAGGAGAGGAAATATTTCACCAAGGAAAGCTCCTTTCCTTGAAGTTTTTGTCTTAATTACCATACAAATTATATGTATGGAATAAGGCATGCAAACACTAGCAGTAAGAGCCCACGGAGCAGACTGGAATAAAATGGAACATATTTTCTCTGTTAATACCCAAGATATTAGCAAGATCAGAACAAAAGTATTTTTTTATTTTCAAAATTTTGTAAAGATTTCGGAAATTTCCTCTAAAAGAGACTACTAGTTTTTTTGAACAAAATAAGTCAGATGTGCAAAAATATTGCTTTACTGAGACACTTAAAGATGCACTATTTGTGTCTTAATTGTGGTATTTCTCAGCACTTTTCAACTTTTGTCATTCTTTAACTTCCCATCAGAATGAAACTGAAATGTGAACCGTCCCTCCCCCCAACGTTGTACTTTTTGCATAGAAATGACCTGTGTCTATTTCTGTTTCAATAAAAAAGAAGCTTAGTTGCATGGAAGGGAAGGGAAGAATAGTGCATGTCAGGTTCTCAATCTACATAATTGGTAAAGCAGGACTGAGGGCTGTGTGGTGCGAAACACTTGTCCCTTCACTTTAGTATAGCAAGTATATCCTTTGCAAATCATACTTTTAAAATTCAACATCAAATCTACTATTAAAAAATAGTACTTATACATGTAGTGCAAGTACTAAAAGCATACTATGGTATCCAGTGCACTAAGGCACCATGAACCTTTGCATCTATTTTTTATTAGTAATTCAAATCAATAAAACTTCTTTTAGTTGGTTTTCTACATTTTTCCACATGAATGTATGACTGCTTTGTTGCATAATTTGTTACACATATATCAACACTCTTTTTTCAAAGCTTGCAAACTTTTTGATGGCTTCTATGAATTAGTGTTACTTCTCTCAGGCCTGCTGAAAGTTTTCCTTCAGTATTAACCTTCTTTTATGCATAACTGATGGATTAAGGATGTGACATAACTATAAAAATTCTATTCCCTGTCACAAGAATTTCATCATCCTGATGGCACATATAATTGCACAGAAAGTAAAATTGCACAGACAAAACTGTGAAACATTTTTGCATATTGCAGTAGAAAATGTTGATATCTTGTTCTCAATATAATCAGCATAGGAAAGTCTACAAATTTACAGTTTCCTTTGCTTTAGTGGAGAAAGTAAAAAGTGAAAAGAAAGTGACATTTAAATGTGAAATTTTCCCAAGTGTCATTTTTTTCCTAGGGCAGCACATAACTGCTTCTTAAGCACATGATCTATTTCAAAAACAATTTGCCACTCACCAAGTGAGTTGTTGCATTTCAGTGAGTTAAAAAACCAACACACTCTCCCCACATGGGCTTTTAATCAATTTAACCAGTCAGCATTCTTGCTCGACCGGCAGGTGTTTGGCAGGCAAGAGCACAAAACAAGTCCCATTAATGCAGCGCACAGTTTATCTTATTTGAGTGTAGAGCAGTTTTCATTTGCACATGGAATTCTTACAAACTTTGCGTACAATCTGATTATTATACTACCGCTTTGTTTTCTTTACAGGTACAAGTAATATTTGTGGGTTTTGTTAAAACAATGTACCATATTTGAATCAAATTACAAAAGGGTACAAAACCCTCAGAAGAGTTGTTTCTTGTTGGCTTAAAAATAGTTTTTCTCAGTGGAATTTTTCTGTTGTGACAATATCTACAATTTTCAAATACTCAGAACCATTTTTCTAATCTGAATCTCAATTGCTAGTATAAAAAACTTCCCCCCCAATGTTAACTGATTATCAAAAACAATTTTAAGAATCATTTTGTTCATTCCTACTCTATGCAATGGGTAAGAGAAAAATTTCATTGTCAAAATATACTTGCAGAGAATGTAGATTTGGTCTTAACTGCACAGAAAAGTTTCTTCAATACCACCTAAGATTTGGATATAAATAGATGTAAAAATATTGGCATATAAATATCTACTGTACAGGCTGTGTTTGAATGGAAGAGATCTGGGGAGTAATGGTTGGTCCAAGATGCTTTTGGAAGTTTTATACAATGCTAGATAACTGTAACTAAAGTAACACATCTAGAAAATCTGTTCCATGTAAACAAATTTGCCTCCAAAAACCTGATGAACACATGTTCTGAAAGACTTAGGTACTGCAGAAATTGTTTAGGTGTCTTTTATTGCCTTCGTTTATTGTGGCAGTCCGCAGTCTACCAGCTCATGTCTTCTGCATTCTTTGTGTCTGTCTCACGTGGGAGGAAACCATCATTCTTTTATTTTATATGCTTTGTTCCTTATGATGACCCTGTGTTGTCCAGTGACAACAGTTAGTTTTACAGAATTTTGCAGCAATGTAGCTTTTTAAGCTACAAGTACTCACAGTTCAAGTAGGGTAACAACTCCTCCATATCCTTTAAAATCCCCAATTGACTTTTCAGGTTGTCCTTTGCAAACAGCTTAAATTCTCCTTCAGCTTCAGAAAAATCTAAAGCTTTCCTAAAGCTTGGAAAGTTCATTTATTTGAAATTTTACAGTAGGCTGAGGAAATCCTACTGCTATTTGTACAGCAGATTGCCTGCTATCTTTGCCTACTTCATACTTTGTCTACTTTTTCATCATAACCCCTGGTAAATATCCTGAGTCTGAAAGTCTTTGTAAAACACTACCTCCTATTGCCAGTAACACCAAACAGTTTCTATTTTAGGTACCTTTATTGTTATTATATCTAGTCACACCTGCCTCTGTGTGCTTTAGTCTTCCTCTATACTGGTAAAATAGTGTTTGAAAACACCATTCCTCTTTCATCTGCAGTGATCTATGCCTGCCTCCTTCCCACATTTCCCATTTTGTGGACATACCCAAACTTCAGAGACTGACAGCTGATCTCCTGCTGTGGCAGATACGTTGACAGTACAACAGAATAGGTTGGCTTTCATCGGTATGGCAGATAAAGACATGGGATCCAGATTTTTTGTTGCCCAGATTTTTCAATAAAAAATACAAATAGCACAGGGAACTTCAAACAGCTTCTGAGGTGGATATTTCAGTCCTACAGGGACCACGTTATCAGTCAGGGTAATTTGAGTATGATTTTGCAATCTGTCTTCTCTGCTTCCATTAGACAGACAAGAATGGTCTGACCATGCTCTTGCTGCTACCATGTTCCCTCCATTTGGCAGGACTTGGAAAGGTTTTGACCTAAAGACATTCCAACAACATGAGATCCGGTTAGAAACTGCAGTTTCCGGGAGTCGATTTTGGTTTTGTACTGCCAGAGCAACATAATGTACTCGGTTTGCTTTGTAATCAAGCTAACGTGTTTTGCAAGTGAAGAGAAATTAAACACATTTCTCCTTTTTCTTAATCTTAAACCTAAATTCATTGGAAATATCATACTTTTAATGTAGAGTGATCATTTCAAATGATCATTTTGTTTCTGGAGCTATCCAACATTTTGAGATGCTACTGACACCCTTAGGTTCTCCCTCCTTTCCCCATGGTGTCTCCTCCCCTTTCTGATTGTTTAATTGCGTACTTCTAGGCAATTTATTTGATGCTTAGGAAGTGTGAATATTTTGCTGCTTGAACATCTGCTAATTAGTGAATTTATCTGGAAGCCAAGATAA
The DNA here is from genome assembly GCF_000708025.1 of Charadrius vociferus. Taxonomy (NCBI): domain Eukaryota; kingdom Metazoa; phylum Chordata; class Aves; order Charadriiformes; family Charadriidae; genus Charadrius; species Charadrius vociferus. The sequence continues at coordinate 1,392,472 of NW_009649293.1, read as the reverse complement.
ATTAACTGCGCTAGAAATAGCCTGAATATAAAGTACAATATTAGCAAATTTATGCTGGCTAAAATCTTCTAAGTTTGTCCATCAGTCTCACAGACATCTCAGGTATGTGGTCACACTGGTCACTCTCAATAGTGTATGCACATAACTGGCGCTTTAAGTTTCATACTTTCCCGCAGGAAAGGAACATATTTTATATGGAAACTTATAATTTTCGAGGCAGTCAAGTGTGCAAGAAATCCATCTTTCTCCATTAATACTAGAGAAGAAATTTCACTCATGAATATTTTTTCTTACTTTATGCTAAAATAAATCTGAAATATCCTGATGCAGACAGACTAGGAACTAATTATTCCCTTTGAGAGCTGTAGGGAGAACATTCTTTGGTCAGGCTCAGTCCTACTGTAGCCTTGTGCAAATTATTTATTATTAATATATAGTTTTATTTACTGTAAATAGATAATCTATCTCAGAGATTTCTCTCTTAGGTGTGATCTGGCTGGTGTTAAAATGGTGTTATGTTTATTGTGTCTGAACAATAAAAGCATACAAAATAAAATATTAATCACTCTCAGTATGTATTTCCATAAGCATCTTGGTTCTTCCCTCTTTCTTCATGATCTGGAGAAATTACTTGTTTTGACTTTTATGTATTTGAAAAAAAATATTTGAAATTAAATCAAGGTTATACAATATATTCGATTTGAAAAGAAAGTTCTGTTTCTTCTTGAGCTTAACTTGCTTTTTGAGTTTATCTTCTGCTTCGGTGTAATTAAATTCTTCTGTTTAAGAAATGCAGTGAGTATGCCTAAAGGGCAGCTAAGAAATACTTAAACCATTAAACCGTGGCAGCACTTTTTCTAAAGCAAGCTCAATTTGGACCATTTTAAAAATTAAATGTAAATTTTTGCTTATATTTCCTTATAAGGAAAAGGAATACCTGGGATTTTCTTTTGTATATATGACTATTTACCAATAACCAAACCCAATATCAAAGTCCAATAGTGGTAAACTAGATTTTCCTAATAATGATAAGTTATTCAGGTTACTAGAGGATGGTTGAATGCATATTCACTACAGGGTGAATGACACCACCTGGTACAATTTAAATATTTCAATTTATCCTAGGATAACTGTCCATTCTCCTCTTATACCGGCATGAACTGCAGTAATAGTGAACTTTTTCATTTTGTGACAGAATTAACAGTTTACAGTGTTAATTGCAATACTAATTTTTGTAGTAAAAAATTACTCCTAAAAGGGACTTAAATTTTTATGTCTTCCAAATGTCAGCCTCCTGTATTCTCCTTTTTTCTCCTATCCTACTCCAATTTGCTTGCCTGTCCTCCTTATTTATTCTGATCAAGACAACTGCCTGATGGATAAATTAAATAGAGGTGTAGTATGGTGTCCATTCCATTCTTCACATTCTAAACCATGTAGGCTATGTCTAACAACAATTTGGTTTTGGGCAGTAGTGTGCTTTTGAATCAAATCCCCTGATGGTCTCCACTTTGCACAGGCTGCTTTGGTCTTAAAGTGGATTCAATGCACACAAACTATACTCCTTTTGGGAAGCTCTTCCTCAGATGCAATTCAACATTTGGTCGGGGCATTAGAATCTGAACAAGGGAATGACTACACCAACACAATGCCCTCTGGCAGGTATTTAAACTTTTATACAGCAATAGATGCCTCTTGAAATAACAAGAACTCCTATGACATCTTGAAAGCTTGCTCTGGTGTGAAAAGAATAAGGTATCATATACCTCCACAACAAGTCATCTGTCTGGACTTCTGTAAGGCCTTTGGCACAGGCCCCCACAACTTCCGTCTCTCTAAATTGGAGAGATATGGATTTGATGGGTGGACTGTTTGGTGGATGAGGAATTGCTTGGATGGTCTCATCTAGAGGGTAGTGCTCGACAGCTCAATGTCTGGATGGAGACTAGTGACAAGTGGTGTCCCTCAGGGTCCCCGTATTGGGACGAGACTGTTTTATATCTTCATCAGTGACATAGACAGTGGGATTGAGTGCACCTTCAGCAAGTTTGCAGGCAAGACTAAGATGAGTGGTGCAGTTGACATGCCTGAGGGATGGGATGCCATCCAGAGGGACCCGGATAAACTATAGAAGTGGGCCTCATGAGGTTCAACAAGGCCCAGTGCAAGTTTTCCCACCTGTGTTGGGGGAACCCCCAGCATCAATACAGGCTGGGGGATGAAGGGACTAAAAGCATCTCTGCTGAGAAGGACTTGGGGGTACTGATGGATGAAAAGCTGGACATGAGCTGACAATGTGCATTCATAGCCCAGAAGGCCAACTGTATCCTGAGCTGCATCAAAAGAAGTGTGGCCAGTAGGTCAAGGGAGGAGACTCTGCCCCTCTATCATGAGAGCCTACCTGGAGTACTGTGTTCAGCTCTGAAGCCCTTAGCACAGGAAAGATGTGGACCTGTTGGTGCAGGTCCAGAGGAGGGCCACAAAAATGGCTGGAGGGCCACAAAAATGATCAGAGCGCTGGAGCTCCTCTTCTACGATGACAGGCTGAGAGAGTTGGGGTTGTTCAGCCTGGAGAAGAGCAGGCTCCAGGGAGACCTTATTGCAGCCTTTCAATCTTAAAGGGAGCCTACAGGAAAGATAGGGACAAACTATTTAGCAGGGCCTGTTGTGATAGGACAAGGGGTAATGGTTTTAAACTAAAAGAGGGTAGATTTAGACTAGATAGAAGGAAGAAAATTTTTACAATGAGGGTGGTGAAACACTGGAACAGGTTGCCCACAGAGGTGGTAGATGCCTGATTCTGGGAAACATTCAAGGTCATGTTGGATGGGGTTCTGAGCAACTTCATCTAGTTGAAGATGTCCCTGCTCATTGCAGGATGTTTTGGACTAGATGACCTTTAAAGGTCCCTTCTAACACAAACTGTTCTATTATTCTAAGTCTTCCATTGCATTCAACTTTTTATGGGTTTGGTATTTCACTAGGTTCTCACTTGGCTGTTGGGGAAGCATTTCCTCTAAGTCTGGCTTGAGCACTCTTTCACTGATGCACCAATGCTTTGAGAAGCAGAGGGCAGAAATTAAAGGCTTGAATACCCACTGGTGCTCTTTTGTTCCACTTCTAAGTCCATGGACTGAACTGAACTTTCCATATGTCTTATTTTCCTGAAATCTTCCAGTAGTTTATCTCAAAGATGGATGTTCTCACTCAGGCTAAGAGAAATTCCATTTTGTGTAAGCTGAGTCTGCCATTTCTGTTGAAGCGAAAAAAAGATGACAACTCTGGTGGACAACCCTCATTGCTTTCTGATCTCCTTCACTGTCTTGGTAGTTAGTTCTGTGAGCTCTTACGCTTTGATAACTTCCTAGAGAGCTGATTCCAAAAAAAAATGCAGATATGTGGAATCTTGAGCTTTCTCTAGTCATTGCATCACTCTGGAAATTTTCAAGTCATAACCTGTGTTATGTTTTGGCACAATTCCTTCCATAAGGAAGCCCACCATGGTCTATTTCCATGTCCAAGTAATCTACTTCATTCTCAGGAGGTGGTTCCCAGAAAACTGGGAATAATTAAAAGGATGACTTCAATATTCTGGTTTTGTCTATGGAGATTATCTTCTTTTTTCCATAAGACAACATTTTCAATTTTCATTCTTTTTTGTTTTTTCAAAAAAAGGTAGGGCTTTCTGTTTGAATATTATATAACAGGAAATTCAATATCAGAACAAAGTTTTTCTCATTTATTAACATAAAATCTCTTTACCAAAATAAATATCCATTTTTTTCCTTTTCTTGGAGAACCTCATATTTCACTTACATTTTTGTTACTATGTTTTATGCAACAAAATTTCTAAAAATTCTTTATGGAAAGGTATTCGTTTTTAGCTAAACATGTTGCAGTCATTCTTGATGGGCATCGTGAAAATAAAACTAGAATTATGGATACATATTTATGTATTGTCAAACTGTTTTTTGAATGCCATTTGACATAAACTTCAGAAGTGTTTTCAAACCAGCTGGTTTTGTTCACTTGTTTGAAGTAAAAACATGCTACACCTGAACAGATAATAGGCACAAACTCTTACAACAGGGTTGGCATGTCTATCACAGGCTGCTGGCACTGATCATTGTGTTTGGTTAAAGCCGGCTTTCCAGAAAGACGCGTAGTTTGAAATTATCAGCAGAATCCCACATGTTCTTCATAATGGTGGTTATCTCACTTACTGTCCAAAATTAACACCTTATTTCTGGCTTAAATGTATCAAGTTCCTCGATCAAGCTAGTCTGCTAGATCAGCTGTCAGGACCCACAGGTTTATCCTTCTGGATGTGTTTGTACACTCTGATCAAGCCTTGTTTCAGTTCTTATTTTTGATCCACTGAACAGATCGAAAACTCCCCTAGCAACTCACCCTGATACATTTTCTTCTCTAAAATCGTGTGATTACTAAAGGACTGGACTGTATAATGGCTCTAGCAGTAACTATATATATTGTAGAAAAAGTTCTCTAAGCAAATTGAACGCTACATTTTCTATTGCCATTAGATCTGACAGAATAATTTCACTAATTTATGTTATCACCCTTTGTGATATCAAGGTTGTTGATGTGGTGTTAGTTACAAATCAATATCAATTAACCTGAGTATAGATTTTGGTCCTTGAATTCAGTAAATCCTTCATTATATCTGCTTTAATATTAGATCTAAACAAATGTATCTGATACATACAAAATGAAAGTGTAAGGCTTTAATAATAATACAGACTGATACAGTTAGTTGAGTGATATATTCCCTGCATTATTCAATTTTAGCACAGTTTAGAATCACATATATACTCTTATTGCTTAGATAAGGTAAATGGCTACCAAGAGCCTTTGAGATACATAGAAATATAATTATAGTTGCAGAAGTCTAAAATTGCCCAGGAGCAATTCTGTATCACATAGGATCAATATTGTAGAGGTAGGGTACTTTGTTCAGTAAACTTGTAGATGATGTTAAATTAACACAGAAACCCAAATCTTCAAAAGTATATTTCCCATCATGCAGTGTGAAATAAACAGGCCTTTCCCTTTCAGTTATTCTGATTTCCTATTTCCTAAATGGAAAGTTACATTTAAGACGTTTGCATTACTTCTCAGATACCTTTAACCAATTCTTTCTTGGCTTATGTGCTTAGGACATTGCAATATGGTAATTCTGGAATACTGTTATATACATTGTCTATGAGCACTGCTAACAGGAATGGGGAAGCATTGCCTAAGCCAACTTCAGGTCCTGTTAAGGATTGTGTCCTTTTTGTTTTTTTCTCATTCATTACTGACTTGTGTCATAAGTTTAAGAAAATAGACTTAATTTATAGGTTGCAAGCAATGCAGGATATAGAAGTTCAGTGGCTCCTGCATACTGACCAGTAAGGTCCAGTACTCCTGCTTATTATGCACCTGTCTGAACAGATTATTTTGCTATCTTCTTGTAAGAATGAGAATATATTTAAGGTTCAGTAATGGATGTCAATATAGAAATTTCTTTTTGTCAGTGGCAGATTAGTCAACAATGGTGGATAGTTTATTTTATTTCCCTCTCTTTCCTTATATATATATATATATTTATTTTAGAAGCTCGGAAACCTGATGGCTGGGTCCCATGAGGTCGTGCTACTGCAGATTGATAACTAATCAATGTTAAAGAAGTATGGGCACCATATTGGAGGAAAGGGTTCCTTCAAGAATGTAGGAACTCCTCATTTCTGGTATGGCTAGGAAACAAGATTTTCCATTTTGCAGCTATAAGAGATAGACAAGGCTGAGTAGAAATGAATAACACTAGGGGAAGTTTTCTATCTGATGGTACAGGATACATGTGGAACAATAAACTAGGTTAGGGGAGCTGACTTATGTTGAAACCAGATATTTCAATTTTGTCCAGTCAAGGCCTGCCTTGACTATGTTTTAACCATTTTAGCTTTCCTTCTGGGGAGTAAGAACAAAGGTTTCTCAAAAAAAGCTGTTTAAATTTTCTGTCTGTGTACACATTCACCAGTAAGCAAACACTCAGAATTGTCTCATGCCTATGCTCTAGTGAGGCTCTACCTATATAGGACATTTCCTAGATAACATGATTTGTCTTAGTTATTATTTTATTCAGAATGTGGGAACTAGGATTTTCTCTGACTGTTTCCCCCAATGAATTTAAACTAGTAGTGTGTCCATTCCTGTATGCTTGAATGTCTCCCAGCTGCAGATGTACCCGAGTCTAGATCACTCCTTTCTTTGTTAAATTTGAGAAGAATGACCTGCTGCTTCATTTTAAGAGGGCCATGTCGTTAGTCGTTATGAGGAATTCCAGGCTGGATTGTAACCTGCCCACTGGTCTGCATGGAAGTGCATAGCCTGAAGACTCAGGCCGGGAGGGAGTTAAGATACAACCTCTCTTCATTAATTCCTTCTGACTTGGGGTATTATTACTGAGCTACTTTGTGTACCAGCAGTCATAGATTTTATCACCAGACACTTAACTCTTTCCATGTAAAGTATAGGGTGTTCTGGTACCTGACTCAGGGCTGCTACAGGAAAATGGGTTTTAAAAACTGCTTGCAGTGGTGATGAAAGGGTTAACTTAAGCCTTTACCGAGATGGTCCTAACTTGTTAAGTCCACTGTCTGCTTTGCCTTCTCCAAGATTTCATTTTATATTAATGTACTCTAGATACAACCCTTTCTTTCAAATGGGCAGAGATCCCTTTGGAACACAAGAAAATAGACCTATGCAATCAAAGCTTTTTAGAATATCAGCTAACGTGTTGTCTAGGACTTGTCATTTTTTAACACAGAAATAAACTAGAAAAGAGAACGAGAAAGGACAGACCTATTGAGTGTCAATTAGGTTTAGGGTTCAATGACAGGATGTAATATGAGTCACTTTGTGTACAAATGTTGCCATTGATTTTCTGTTTAACTGTATTGTCTTCATCCTCCAGCAATTACTGTGCCTGCTGCCTTTTATACCATCTATAGATACAGCTTTTTTTTTGAAGTTCTGCCTTTCTGTGCTAATATACCTGATTCTTGTAAAGAATGATTGTGATCTGTCACCTCACTTTGGATTAACTTTCTAAATTCCTCATATTTCAATAAATTAAAGGACTAAAGTCATAAGTCAAGAATGTCACTGGACCACACCCTTGTATTTCAGGAAAGTAGCTAACTTGCAGTACAGTGAATCTTCAGACTCTCAAAGAGACACTTTATTCCAGTGTTTACATATACAGATATTAAAAAAATCTGTAAGACATAATTTTAGACTTCTTAATGAACTTTGCCAGGAAATACCTCTCCTCTTCTTTCCCACACAAATGAAATCTGTTTATTTTATCACAAATACTTTGAAGCATATGGGAATTGTAACGTACCTAAAAAGTATTTGAAATAAACGTGGGTTTGCTGTGTTCAGACGTATGTACTTCATTACTTAAAAGCTTTTCCTACACATAGCTGTACAAATTTCACATTGTAATGAGGAAATACACATGCATTAGAGACTGTGTGCTGAAGAACTTTTATGTAAAACCTCAAAGAAAGACAGATGACTGTAAGATTGATGCAGGTACACAACCTTTTTGCCAAGAAAGATTGGACCAGATGATCCTTGAGGTACCTTCCAACCTGGTATTCTATGATTCTATTCTATGATTCTAGACACTGAAAAAAAAACATTCCTGTGAACATTATAAGCTCAAGAAACCTTGCCATGAAAAAATATTCAAACTTTGCAGCCCTTGCAGTCTACAAATTTCAATCATGAAGTGATATTTTATTAAAATTTGTCTTCCTGCTCTAAAATAGAGTTCCAAGACAAAACTACAAGAGTGGCTTCTCTTTTTTTCTCTTTTCCTTTTTAATATATGCCATTGTTAAACACCAAACTGTTTTCTACAGGTTTTATATTTTGAAGCCCTATAAGGTTCAAGAGATCCACAGTGTGCTCAGTGGTCTTCTGATGCTTCCTGGAAATATTTTAATTATGTACAGTTGCCTTCACATCATGTAGGCAGGGCAGTAACCAATAACACCCTGTGTCCCTGTTGAGCTTTAAAATTGAAACCACACTTTCAGAACACTGCCCTAAATTAACTTTCACACCAGTCAAATTGCACCACACAGGCGACCTCAGGACTGCTGCCTGAGCTACCTCTAATAATGCATACATCATAAAATGCCCATAATTGTCCACAATCTGCTTTTTAGCTAACTTTTTTCTATCTGAAAAATCAGTAACCTTCATAAAACTTACATGTTATTTATCTCTGAGCTTTGTAGCATACTGAGCTCAATGAAAATGCCATTATTTTGTTGAGATTAATGTATATAATTTAAAATTATTTTTGACCATTGGTATGTTGTTCTAAGATGAAATTAAAATTGTACATTTGTACAATGCGACAGTTACAGTGGAGTTGGAGCTTAAAAGCTGTGACAAAGGAATTTCCTACAGTTCCTACAGATGTATTCACATCTTCACTTCACTTGTTTTAAAACCACTGTCATTAAGATGTCTTAAAATATTATTTCTTTTGTGAATATATTTCCAGCTTTGAACGATTTTCCATTACATTTTTTTTTTGTGTGTAGGATTATGTTGAGTCATGGAGTCACAATCCCTAATATTCCTACTCTCTCTCTTTATCCCTCTCCCTCTCTTTTTCTCTCCCTCCCTCTCCCCCACGTTCTTTGCCTCTCTCCCTCTCTCTCTCCCCATTCTGTAGTTCTGTTGATTTATTTTTTTTCAGCCACTTGGTTTAACAGAAATTTGAAACAATGGTGATGAATGACGATAGAATATATTGGTCTGCCATCACAGGCTACTGTGTCTCAAAGAGAAGGAGCCATCAGTACCTTCCAGAATATTTCCAAGTCTTGCTACCCTTTTACCAGTGCCACATAGTCTCACCTTGCTTTCATCACGTGTCCATCTGAAATCTCTTCCACGAAATTTCCCATGTGATTCATGTCTTCTGCTTCTTTGAGACTTCTCTTTTAGCTGGTTTCTTCATCCATGACCCCTCTGCCTGCAATGTAGATGTCCCAGCAATTGCCTCAGGAGTGTTCTGCGTTCTCCTGTCCTCCTCTCAAGAGAAGAAGCCAGAGAAACTTCTCTGGAGCTTAGCTAGGCCTTTCCAGGCAGATCCAACCTGTCCCTATTCCTGGCTTCTCTGGTCTCACTCAGTCTTGTGAAAGGAAGAAAAATAACCTGGTTTTAGGAAAGAAAAATATACTCCTTAACAAATTATTTAAAACAAAAATCGAAAAATATCCAAACACTTTATTTTTCTTTAATTTTGTGCTTCTCTATCAGTGGTGGAAGATACATTTTTAAATCTCTGAACCACAGGAGTGCTTTTGAAAATGAGACTGTCTTGTGCTCTTAAATGATTATTACCTTTGAGAATTTCATTGGGAGGATCTATGCTCAGTGTCATTAATAAAAAATCATTTAAGAATGTTTGTCATCTCCAATGAAATAAAAATAATGGGTTTTTTTCACAGATATTAAGTATTTCTTAGTTTTCAATGTCAGCTTGAAAACAAAGTGGAGAGAAGGAAGACGCTATGATCTTGCTAGTGTATTCCATATTTGAAAAAGCTGCTCAATGTTAATGGATACTTTCTTGTAATTATTTCTTTCATGTATTCTTGGAATTATTTGCGGAAGCACATTTTCCTTTTATAACCCATGACTAAAGTTTCCGTGGATGGTCTTCTATTTTCTTTGTTTATTTGATGCTGTATTACATATTCCCTACTCCATGAAATCACAACATGAAAACAATTGATGAACCTACATTCCCTGTATGTTGCATTTGTTATTCAGACAGGAAAACCATAAGTCACGCTGTCAGCAGGTAATGACTGACTGACTTTCTTCCTGAAGCTCCCACAGCAGTACTTTAGCCTTATTTTGTATTTTGTACCCTAACAATTCTTTACATGAGACATCTTTCCTTTCACATTTCCCTTCTCTTCTATTCCTTGCTACCTAAGATGGCTATTGAAATTTTAAATTAATAAGAAAATAGAGCTACAGCTCATCCACTCAGAAGCACAATAATGGCTGTAAATGACAAACCTTGCTTTGATGTATTATTTAAAAGTGTAGTGTTGCTGCCATGCAGCTATTCTCTTGAGAGCTGACAATCTATGACAGTATATGGTAATAAGGGGGGGAAGAGGGGGTCTTTAAACATACTGACTGCTGAGATGCTTTTGCGTGTTTTTAAATGCTGAAACAAAAGATCACCAGCATGACTTATAATCATTAGCTCTGCTCCTGCTAATTATAGCTAGTTGGAGAGAGACAGTTAATTATTGCTTTGTCTATTTGTCAGAAAGCTTTCATTTTGTGTTTGTTAGCCTTTTTCGAGTCTTGCTCTGAACCAGTGCTTTACCATAGTTCAGTTATATTGGTCTACTGCCATTTCACTCTGATTACAAACACAAAACAATCTGTTCTGCTAGCAAGAAGAATACAGGATCAGGAGTAGTAGATTGACTAAAAGACACAAAAGGAATCACCTCACTAGAATTAGCGTATGAAATGAAAACCTACAGAAGGAACACATGTTATTTGCTGGCAGGTAGATTAATAACCAAAAAGGGTAAATCTAACTGATTCTGTCATTGAAGTTGAACTTCTGTATCATGAAAAAGGGTTCAGCTGAACGTGCAGCTGAAATTGAGTGTGGTTTGAACGAAAGCACCAGCAAGCAAGTCTTCAATCCACAGACTCCACCAAGCCCGGTTGAATTCCTGAGGAGATTGAGCTAAATCTAGATAAGGAGCAAAAGTCTGTTTTTTGATAAGAACAGGAAGGATGCCATTGCAAGACCTGGGATGTCCTCCAGAAATCTTTTTTTATGGTCTAAATCAGATCATTTTATCTTGGTTAAATCACAGAAATCAATGAGGTAGAAACATACCCTTTAGAAGAGAAAGGGAGAAACTGTTATCTATATGAAGACAAATTAATTACTCTCTTCAGTCTTTGTGTTGGATAATTGTGAAGTAGATACTGAAGGTTTTTTGCCATCTAATAACCCTGTTAAACATGCGCATTAATAAATTAGATTAGTGGGTAATTTAGATTATTGCATTTATCAGTACATTAGATTAAGACAAAAATGTCCTGGGCCTGTATCCTCTAATTCATCTTAGAGCAAGAAAATAATTCAGTTCTTGAGTCCACTGATCTGAAATTTTGGGAAATAATTATGACATAGCTTCTAATACTTAGATTGGTTATTTAAAAAAATGATGATGTATTCAACTTCTGGTTCTCTGCATAGGACTATGTCCCGTTTTCTTTCCTGGTTCCCTTATACAGGAACTGATGGTTTCACTGCACAGAAACGTAGAACTCTGACTCAGTTTTTGCATGAATCATAGAATCATAGAATCACAGAACGGTTTAGGTTGGAAGGGACCTTGAAGATCATCGAGTTCCAACCCCCCTGCCATAGACAGGGACACCTCCTACCAGACCAGGTTGCTCAAAGACCCATTCAGCCGGGCCTTAAACACCTCCAGGGATGGGGCCTCAACAATTTCTCTGGGAAATCTGTTCCAGTGCCTTACCACCCTTAGAATGAAAAATTTCTTCCTGATATTTACTCTAAATCTACCCTCTTCAAGTTTATAGCCATTCTCCCCCCCCCATCCTATCACTACATGCCCTAGTAAAAAGTCCTTCTCCAGCTCTCCTGTAGGCCCCCTTTAGGTACTGGAAGGCCACAATAAGGTCTTCCCTGACCCTTCTCTTCTCCAGGCTGAATGTATTGGTTGATTTCGTAGTTCTATATTTGAGATTACTTTCACACATAGCTATATGCTAGGTTTCTTTTGAGTCAAAATTGTCTCTAAATTTTGCAATTACATTTTATAAAATATAAACACAGAATAGCAAATATCTAAAAAATGTGAATTCAGTACTGCTATATTACCAAAAAGTCTCCAATAGAATTTAACTCTCATTTTGCTGGTTGGATTTCACACATATCTGCCACTGAAGATAGTTAGCAAATTAATTTTTACCCAGATAGATTTCTTTTTTTCAGGAATAACAATTCATTGTGAACATTTTATAAAAAATACGGACATTCCCACATGTATTCCCTTACATGGTATGTGTGCAATAGATGCATGTTTTGGAGAACGCAGAAATAAGCATTCTGAATTCTCCAGATCACAAGGAATAGGAAGAATAAGACCATTGGGTACTTCTGCTAACCCATGCAAGAAACCAAAGATTGTTCGTATATGTTTCCCTATACTTGAGAATTCGCAGACAAACTATCAGAAAGATGGGATGATTCAGAGAAACACGAGTTAAGAATAAAATCCATGATAGTAGAGGCAGATATCCCCCAAGCATGCTGGAACAATGCCCAGGAAGTGAGAATCCACGGCTCCCACTTACAAGATGCATTGTTCAACAGATGTTCTAGCAGTAACATAGCTATTCTGAGGATGTTTTTTTGTTAATTACAATCATATCAGAATTTTATATATTTTTAAGTGGCATCATTAACTAGTATCTGAATTTTGCAGAATAATTATAGTTCAAAATGATTCTTTGGCTGTTTCTCAAGGTTATAGCTCTCCTGTATCATCTGAATTTCTTATAATTATGACTGACTCACTAGCCTCAATATTCTTCTGAAAATATATGTTTTGGTAGGAAAGTTGCTTTCTTCATCTCAGTAATCATAGAAAAATAAGTACAGAGAATCTTCTTCAGTTATCTTGCTAAAAATTCCAGCAGCTTACTGAGGGTAGGAAGCTTGACAAACATGCAGAGTGAATAGAGAAAGCAACTAGCTAATAACTAAAAATAAAGTGTAGTGTCAGGTCATAAAAAGAACTTATTTAAAAATCTGTAGTGCGCTAGTACCACTAAATCTAAGTACCACTAAAAAGTACTACTAGTACCACTAAAAAGATGTCCAGGGCTCTTAGGTTTGGAAGTTATGACCAGGGACATTATAACTGACTTCTGTGTTTAGTTGAAGAATTTTATTATCTTAGAACAAACATCGGCTTTTTCTAAACATAAGGCTCCCAAATGGGAGCAGAAAAATGAGTTACCACCATGATATGGAAATATATTCAACTATAAATTTAATTAGCATAATTAAACAAATAAAACAAAACATAAAATTATATTAACAATCACATGGACTCATGTTTGCTTATGAAATGTACTGTTGTCTCTGTCTACTGTTGTTGAACCTGAACTTGCCTATGACATTTTAATGATGAAACGCAGTATAACCATATTGAGAATAGATTCTCCACCGATGAAGACTACGATATGTTACAGTCATCTTGCTGTGAAGACAGAGAATCTCCTTGAAATGATGATGTTACTATCTTACCACGAACTGGAGGATATAAAACCCACCATTTTTGCACCCTATACCTCGCCCACTTACTTCTTAAAGAGAAAGATATCACATCACTTTCAGAAAAACTGTGGATAAACAATTCCTTTAGTCTATCCAGAATTCTTTGTCTCCAGAGGCCTTCCCTGCTTCTGAAGTGCTTTGTCTGTCTGGTTGTATTACAGAAGTCTTGAGAACTACTTGAGTGCCATTGCAGTTATTGTTTTTATTTATAGATTGATAGTATATAGTGTGACATACCAAGTTTAACAGTTTGTAATTTAAGACTCTTTCTGTTCCAAAATTAAATTTCTTCACAAATTGATTTAATTGACCTTAACTGTGACAGTTTTACTTTTTTTCAGACCCCTGCAAGTGCCTAAAAAATAGTTTTTGGTTTGTTCTGTCCAGGCATGAACCAACGCCAAACTAGAAGCCATATTTGTTTTTGTTAGATTGAACCCAGACTAACACACCTAGATAAGTTTATTCGGTAAGGGTCAAAGTTGCATTAGTGACAGTCATGTGATTTCTTATTTCTAATTCACATGTGTCCAGCTCAGACCTTTGTCACAGCCCACCACCCCTGCCTCCAAATTTGATGTTGTCATATCTGTACTTACGCAACCACTGATGAGCATTAAACAATTGATAAGCATTAAAGAGTTATAATAAATTAGTAAAAGGAAGATTGAACACAAAACCCTTTAAAATGAAACTGCCAGAACCACAGGCACTGATTGTCTGGAGGACAAATAAGCCAAGTGCTGGAGGAGCATAACAACTACCTGATGCTCCTGCTATCCCCTTTATTGATACCTTCTGCTGGAACTAGAAGTAGTTATGCACAAACTATGTTACATGGTAATGGATGCTGAGCAATCTGTTCTGAGATGAAGAAGGTAACCTGTGCCAGATTTGTTGGTTTAGAATAATATAAAGGTACAACAATTTGAACTGCATAAATCTGTATACTATTAATAATATGTATATTATTAAATGTGTGGTAATAGATTATTACATGAAATATGTATATTAATATATTTTATATATTACAGGCTCCAACCAAGAAAAAGATGGAGTTAGCACTGAAAAACCGCCTAATGCAACATACTTTTCTCAGAATATATGCATCGGATGATACATACATATACACAATATATATGTTTGTGTGCATATATTATATACACACACATATGTGTGCATATGTATGTGATATGTATGATAGATATGCACATATACACATATACATGTATGCCAAAAAAAAAGGGGGAAAGCAGGGTTATAGTGTAATGCAAGCAGAGATTTTTTTCTGTTTCAGTCTCTCACCAGATGTATGTTACAAACTTGACAGGAAGAAAGATGGTGCGCTACAACTTCCTGGCAATCACTGGATGCGCTGCAAGACTGAGGAGAACTCTCTCAGACAGTTTCTTCAACAGTGTTGAAAGTGATACAGAAGCACATATGGAGGCCATAAGCACCAACAATTCTTATGCAATGAGAAAAGAGGACAGTTCTTTTCCTCTGCTATATTTAGTTGGCATAAAATTAAACTGAATCCACTAGTTTAGAAATTAAGTATATTTTAACATCCTCACATATCACAGGGAAGTTTATTGACAGGTTTGGGGGTTTTATTGGATGAGACTACTCTAATAGGATATGCTAATGTTTTCTGGGAAGTGGGATGTTATGAACTTTGTAATACTGTATCTTCAAGTAGAGAGATAAAGGAAAAGAGTTTCTTGTGAAAAAACTGTTGGATATATATATTCCTATATTAAGCAAGAAGGCAAATTTAACTGGAGCCCAAAATTTCTGACCGATGAGGGAAAGATTTTTTTTATATCCAGTTGATACGATGTGAGAAATCACCACTGAAGTCTCTATGTGATCCTCAAGTAATGTCCTTTTTTTGTTTTTGTTTTCATTTTGTTTTGTTTTGTTTTTTAATTCCATAAATATTTTAGCAAACATTTCTTTTTTCAGTAGAAATGTATATGGAAAGAAGATATCTTAACGGACTGCTTAGTTATAATCCCAAAATGTTAACCAAAAATCTAAATTTGTGCACTTAGCATTTCACTAGAGACAATATCTATGCTTTCCAACCAATGCTGGCTTTAAACTGTATATTTAAGATTTATGTCAGTGCATCAGCTGAGTATTATACACCACTTGACATACAGTGTTGTTCAATAAGAGGGAGATTGCAGCTCCACTTTTCCTGTACTCAGAGCTAATGCCTTTTTCATATAATTATAGAATGACAACAGAAGTGGAGGCTCTTAGCCAGAGAACTGTGCTAATGCTGCAAAAAATCTATGAGATCAATTTGGAAAATGAATTTATTTTAATTGTGTTTACACTCATTTTGTGTTTGCTTTCTGATGTGAATAAACACTCTATAAAGGTCTTTATGTAAATTGGTGATGCAGACTCATTTTGAATCCTGCCTGCAATATGGGTTACCTTGCTTTGGAAAGGATACTGAAAAATTAGACAAGTTTAGGGACAGGCAATAAGAAAGACAATGAGCATAAATAAATATAATCAAAGCTTTTTATAAGAAAAGAGTTTTTAAAATTATTTTGAATACTTAATTTAAAAGGGACAATGGCATAAACTTGACAAGCATATTTGTTACTTAAAGATAAAAAGAATGGAGTATTATAAATGTGAAAAATAACAGGTAATTTATCAAGCATTTGTCATCCAAGCTCAACATAAGAAATTTTCCTATGAAATGAAAAGTTAAGAAATTGAACAGCTTCTTCATAGAATATACACAATTGGATCAATTAGATATAAAATTTGGGAAAGATAAGCAGTAATTGTTTTCAGAGGGATGATGCTGTACTAGATGGATCTGCAGTTGGATTTTTTTAGAGCAATGCTTAGTTCTCATTAAAATAAAATAAGTAAATTGCAGTACATTGCAATTTCAGTGAAAAGCAAAACACATATTAAAAATATAACCCCCTTGTATGCCACAATACTTAAAAAAAGACACCTGTCCAACTGAAATAAAATAATAATTTCCAGATTGTTGAAGAAATATTTTTTTGGACCAGAAGCTCAAATGCTCATATTTGCTTCTCTTAAGAAAATAAAAATAGTTTACATAAATGGTTGCCATTGCATTCAGAACCAGATTCTTAACCTCAATGAAGTTTCTTCCTTTGTTCTTAACAAGTGTTGCAACAAAGAACTTTATGATATGTATCTTATCACATGATTTTTTTAATTAGTATTAAAATATATTTACAAAACTACAAATTTGATTTTGGGTCAACCTATTGCAAAGAATATCCAGGGTTTTTTTTACTATTTAAAATTTTGGCACACATGTATTTCTTTCCTGCATTGCATAGCTATTAAATTTTGCTATAAATCAGATCTGAACAGCCTTTTATCTTTAACAAGAGACCTATCATCCACATCCTAAAAAGCCAAGTTTGCTGATGCTTCTGAGTGAGAGGTTGTGGTGTAGAAATGGTGACTGCAAGTCAAGGGAGGAAGTGACCCATAAGAACATCAACACAAACGAAAAGCCAGATAGTGCAGGTTTCTTTCTGAGATCTCTCTTTGCACTCATCCACCTACTTCATCTCCTGCAGCAGGAAAAACTCAATCCTACACTACCTTCCCAGGGCAGCAATATTTCATTTTGCATATGCTGATGGGAATTCAGAGTTGGCTCATGACAGCTCTTGTAGATAGAGGAGTAATACTGAACAGGCTATAGAAATTTTTAGTTTGTTGCAAATTGCAACCAGCGTCTTTTCTGGATATTAAAGTGTCTATTAAGGTGAAATAGCCAGTAAGAGACACCTCCTAATTTCTTCATGGGCACAATATTTATGTGAAACATAAAGACATGGGAAAGTTTCCATTTTCAGTGCTATCTTACCATTTCAGAATTTGCTAAGATTGAACTAAGATTGATCTGATTCTTTGAAAAGGCTGGAGAAAATTATATGTTTTTTAATTTTTTACCCTATGTTATTCCTGAATTTAAAATTGAGTTACGTTTCTCTAGACTAAGCAATATATTGAAATATCCCACTAGGAATTACTTTTTGTCACAGTGAAAGAACTGTTTATTCATGGGAATAAAAAGCTCCCATGGAAACTTTTTCTTCATATGAGGGTATGCTTTTCAGCACTGAAGCTCTCTGCTTGAAGAATGATGAATAGTTTTAATCTTATAAGATGTTTTAAAGGGGAAAAAAAATCTTAAGTTTACTCTCACATTAAGTTTTTACTGCTTTTTTTTTGTCCTTTAAGATGTAAACAGTCTCCAACACTGAGGAAAACTTTTAATTGATATTTGGGGATTACTTATTCTAAATAAGATATTAACACTTGTCATATAATTAATTTACTCATTTTGCTTTGTGAGCAGTCCTCACAGTTTGCTGTCTGTAATGAGTTGAAGGTACGCCCATGAGAAAACTATATCCAGTTTTCTGAAGTGTTTGTGAAACGTGAGCAGTACCATGCTGAGGGCAATTTCTTGTTTCTTTTGCAGCTCTCTGGCAGAATTCTGCAAGGAATTTCAAAGGTCAGATTTCAATGCTGCTGTACCAGAAAGGAACAATCTTTTTTCTTTTTTTTTTTTTTTTCCTTCTTCTCCTTCCCAGGTGAAACTAAATTAATATATTTGGAGCTTCTGTCAGAAGGAAAGAGTTTGGGGATATCCTTCTGACAGGAGAATTAATTCTTTTCATTTGAGAATGCACTAGGAAATCAGTGAACTAAAATTTTACAGATTTAGTAAGGTCAAAAGCATGAGACCTGTCTGTACTTTGTACTTATTTATTTTTGCATTTTCAAAACTGTACTAAGACCTCATTATTTGGAAATTAGTTAGCAAATACAAATCTCTCTTGTTTTACAGGTGGATGCTTAACAGTAGTAGAGAAGATTGTTTCACCAACTTGTCCCCTATCAGTGAATAATTATTTAAAGGAGTCAAAATCATCTGTAATTAGAAATATATTCCACTTTAAATGTCAAAATCCGCAATTGCACTGATGAAGATCAGTATAATTGTATCTCAAACAATATGCTTAATTGGATTCAACTACTGTTCTGGGGATCACTGCCTAGCACCATGTTTTTCATAGAATCATAGAATCATAGAATGGTTTAGGTCGGAAAGGACCTTGAAGATCATCGAGTTCCACCCCCCCTGCCATGGGCAGGGACACCTCCCCACAGAATTCTTTGTACCTTACACCACATTTCACCTTTCCATTTATTAAATACTTACTGCATATATATGCCCATACCCTATCTTGGTGTGCTGATATTCTGATAGTTTTATGTTGGTGTCTCACTTTTTTTCTTTTGAGTATAAAAAGACTATAAACCAGAATATTTCATGGGTGGAATATGAAGAAAAGATTTATGATCTAATCCAGGTGCCTAAAGCATGTTGTTTTCTGTCTTCACAAAATACATAAGTCGGTGCTCTAAATGCAGTGGAATTACAACAGGAGTCTACAGCAAGAGCATAAGGAAACTGTTTCAAACTGTGCTTGTTTGATACGCTATAACATGTTGCTCAATTTCAAATTGTATTCTGGACTTCTTTATGTAAGACCGAATGAAAGTTCTTAGGTAAAAGCTTGCTACACACACACACACACACACACAAGCGTGCATAAGTGCGATATGTGTTGCACAAGCATTTATCAACACTTCTGCTAAGATCTTGCAGAACTGTACTACCATCATTGGCTTGATTTAGTCTTGTGGTATAAGAGCAGCTTATGCTGCTATAACCACTTCCAATGTTTCCCAGCTGGTGAAAAACTAAAGAAACTAATGGGGGCATCTGGATATTTATGAGATGACTATCTATAATATGGCACAAGTCCAATCTAATTTTGCAATAAAAGGTCAAGTTGAGCAATCAGCTTGCAGTCATGAATCTGTTGCATATCAACTCTCACCTTGTTCAGGGAAGCACTTATGATACTTCCATGAGCTGTAATATTATGGAATATTTGTTGAAATTTATTTTCTGAGTAAGTGGAAATCTATTTGTTCAGGAAACAAGAACAAACTGACTGTACCAAATAGATTCTACTGCTGTTAAAATTTCTATATTTTATTCTGTTTAGAATAGAAAAAAATGAATTTATTTCAAAATTATTCCAACATGAATACAAAATATTATCAATAGACGACTGGAAAATTATTATTTTTTTGTCTTTTATTCCAGCTCTGTGATATGTTTGCATGGATCAAAGAGATTATGCAGGAGGGATTTATTTTTTCCCAACTAATTCAGACTGCAAATGATATAAACTTAGAGTTTTATTTGATTCTTCATTGAATACACACAATTTCTAACACAACGCCCCTCCCACACAAGTATCAAACAGCTACTGAAGAAACTCAAAATGAGCTTTGATATGAGGTCTTGGAGTATCTGAAAAAGAAACTTATTTTTATAATTGTTTCCCTAGGTTATTTCCAGTGTGGTTTGGTCATGATCAGCACCATAAACACTGAAGCTACTTCCCGTAAGTACAGAATGGCAGTTCCCTTACAGCCTACATCTTTCCCTCTTTGCAACTTTTGGCCCTCACACACTTGGTCAGAGTTTGCAACAGCATGTATTCTGCAGAGCGAGGAGATTCACTCTGCACACCTAAGCCCAGAGAGCTAGAAAGGTAAACAGGCCTTCTGAGGACATTTAACAAAAGGTTTTAGCCATTCTGGATCTTTTCACCCTGTGCAAATGTGACTAACGCGAGTGCTTATGCAGCCAGGTGGTAAACAGCATCAGGGAACTGATCCAGCTAAAAGTAATTTTCTGGGTAACTTTTTGAGTGGATTGATTTCTCTTATCTGATAGTCTGTTTGCACTGCTACATGATGCTTGGTCCAACTGGCAATTTGAGGGCAAAAACAACTGGCCAGGGTATTTTGGGAGCAGGTGGCCATTAAAGGAACTAGATTAAAACCTGCTGATACTGACTGAATCACTATGCCCTTGGCTGTCAGCAAAGTCTTAACATTCACTATCGGGGTAGTTATCCCACTGCTTATTTTCAGATACCTGCTAAACCCTAATTAAAAACCAAAGAAAGATTTTGGGTTTTTTACTTATTTAGCTCGTCATTTGATTTTTCCTGAAGTAGGAGGAGAGTGAGGGTGAGTTGAGATGTGGACATTGGACAAAGGTAAGTTTTCCTAGGATGAGATGCAGGGAGAGTCTGCATCAACAGAAACCTTGAATAACCAAAGAATGCTCCTACATGAAATAAACTAGTCTTTAAGCTGTCCCTGCCATGCACAGTTAATGTGATTTGCTAGCTCCCATTCTCTGACCCTGAGCTTTTCCTTGTCCTTTTTTTTCCTCACTTTTCTCCCTGTCCTCTCCCACTCCTGGGTTGGTGATTTTGTTACCTTTCTTGTGGTGCTTGTTAGACCCTAAAACTCATGAAGCAAGAAGTCCATTATCTACTTTTTGCCTTCTGACTTCTTTCTGTAAAATTCCTGCTTGTTTTCATTGGTGGCAAGAGGTACTACAGATAAATTAGTTAGATAAGAGAGCATTTAGCCAGGACTAAAGGGAAATGGGAAAGGATTCTCTCTTTTTGGGTTTGGTAAGCTGTTAGGGCAGCTCACTGAATGTGTTGAAAACATATCAAGGGGCTAGAACATTCTTTGCACAAAATACACCAACACAAACCAAGGGCAAGTGCACCACAACATGCTGACACTCTTCTGACCTTACGTGGGAGAGTAGATTGTGCACCATAGCTTGGTGTAAGCATTTGAGGAGAACAAGTGATCCTAAGACTAGAGTTTAAACCACAAATTTTGAGCTGGGTCGTGCACAGTCTGAAGCATATCCTTAGTGGCCTTGCTTGCACGAGCAGCAACACTTTGTGTTGTGGGACAAACAGCAGCATTTTTGGACACCCAGCAGTGAAGGATACCTGATATTTACAATAGTACTCCGTTGCTGTGAAAAAGCCACAAAATATACCCTTTATGAATATCTAACTATATTACTGAATTGACTATTAAAGCTTGTATCACTGCAGTCTACAGTATCGCAACAGGATTTTCAAACTTAGAACGGTACTGACAATCAAGAACCATACTCAGAGGCTACACAGGAAAAAAATTTAGTAGTCTTGATTCCAAGTTACCTGTGTGCTATCCATCTAAGGAACTGAATTACATCAGTTCCACTGCAGTAGAGAGGAAGAGGAGTACCGTGGCCTATGTCAGTCTTCGTGCTTCATTCTACATCGCAGCTCACAAATTAAATAAAAAACTCTTCCCTCATCTGCAGTGAAAGGGAAAAACATATATATTTTTATACTACATTCTAAAGGTCTTGTTCTCCAGGAAAATATTAATTTGGTGGAATTCTCTATTGGGTGAATGAGATTAAAATGCTTCATTTTTTGTTGATGTCAATATCCTCATTTGGCTGACCTACCATTGTAAGAATTTTTTCTCCAGCTTCTATATCTTCACCACAGGTGTATTTTCTGGAGACACTGCTGTACTTGAAACAGACACATGATTCTGCTGGCATTAATAGATCAGGCAAACTTAGAAATTGTGGTTTGTCCAAGAAAACCATCCCTCCTTACCACCTCCAGCTCCTATTACATTAGTCATTCTTTGAAACATCTGTGCTTTGTTATTTTCTAACTGTGAACATTTCCAAACACTGAATTTTCTACGTCAGGTATTTTCTTAGCTCTAATAGTTATCAACTATTTATGATAAATATTCTTTTTATTCTTTTGTCTCCTGGATGTGGGACAGAAAGTGAAGGGACCTGGAAGGGTGTCTTTGGCTGTCTAGACTCTCTAATGCCATCTGAGTTACCATCAAATGCCATTTATCATAGATGGAGAGGAATAGCAGCTTCTGGGTGATTCATATGACCTATTTAAATATCCATCTTCATATGTCGTGAAGTGGTTCATGGTGTCTCTGAAGTGCAGCATTTCTGAAAGTTGTAATCTGGAAAGGGAGAAAAATATTTAGAAATAGATTTTTGTGTCACTCAGGTAGAATACAAGTGAGATAACATCATTTGTCTTGAAAGTTGCATTTTAATTTATGGCTATAAGTAAATAGTCAGTGTGAGAGTCATAGGAAAGCCTTTACAGAGAAAGAGAAAAGAGCAACAATCGTTTTTAGGCAAGCCAGAATCAATTTTACCTTGTGACAGCCTCCAGCAATTTTTTTTTTGATTGATGCTAATGTTAATAGACACAATGTTAATTTTTCCTCCCTTTTTAAAATGCTTTTTCTCAGAGTTTTTACCTCACTTGGAACAGATACATTTTTCGTCAAGTCCACGCATTAGGAAGTCAGTTGACTGAAAAGGGAAGAGGTGGCTGAATGATTTGTGCTGTGATCCTCTGAGCTTAAATGTTTTCCTAAATGTCTAATTTATTTTGTTGTTAGGACTTGCTATCATCACATTCCACCCTGCAATATCAATTGTTTTGTTTTTAATGGTTGATCCACATCTGTGAAAAGACCCTTCTTGTTACAAAATAAGCAGGAACTAGCTATATCAAAGAAACTTGACTGGATTTGTACAAAACATTCAATAGTGGGAAATATTTCAAGAAATTGTTTTATGAATCATTTCTTCTCCAATACTAGATGTAAGAACTACATTTTCTTTCCTGATTGTCCAGAGAACTTAACGAGCAGTTTATCTATAAAGCTGCTGCAAGTAAAATATTTGATGTATAACTTATTCTTTAAATGAGAATGTGGAAATGAGGAAAAGAATGCAAAGCATAATAAAAAAAAAAATATCTTCATGGATTCAAATACATTGTGTTAAAATATGTTGTTTTAATTGACCATACTAAAAATCTCATATCTTTCCATAGGAGCAAGGTTTTCCTCATGAAGAGGTAAGGTATTGATCATAATCCTGGCATTAATCTTTCTCAGTATAAAAAAATAATAACAACATATGAAAAAGTGGTCTTTTAATAACAGTGTTGAATGTAAAATGTTATCTCATGAATAGTCAACATCCTCATTGCTAAAAAAGACATCAAGACTTGTGTTCACTGTCCACCTAGCTAATTAAGAAGTTTCCTGGTTAGAAACCTACAAGAATTTATCCAAAACCCATTTAGACTGATTGTCTTGGTATCTGGATCTGGTCCTAAATTTAAAAAAAAAACAATAAAAAATTAGAATTTATTAATATTCTTTATTTGTGAGTTTTCATTCAATGCTCAACTGTTTTCCAAAATGGGACCATTTATTGTACTCTGATTTACAAAATGGGAGTGTTTATTGTACTGTATGAGTGAATAGACCTAAGTATTTGAACTGAGTTGGAAATCCAGGACCTTAGAGGGAAATAGAAGGTAATGGCTAGTGCAGTGCAACATAAATTCATTATTTCAAATGTATCCAAGGGAAATAGTATTTTCTGTGTGTCTAAGCTCTAAAAAGGAATCCTAACCAAAATGATACTTCATCTAAAGCCAAGGAAAAAAATATTTTTTTTTACTTCAAATATTTAAAAATGCTCTAAATTTATCATAACTTTGGGTGCTTGATAGATTGTTCAGTGGGATTTTATGTGAGATAATGCTAAGATTGGTGTTAAGACACAAAATTAGAACGTATTTACATGAAAGTTCATGAAAATATGGACTTTTAATCCCTGAATAGTCATCTAAAGAGAAATACTCTTTTAAACTCCAACTACATGGATTTAGTTATTCTCTATTGGTGATAGTTCTGAACTGATAATGAAAAACCCTAGCAATTACTTTTCAGTAATTAATATTTATTTTGTAACCAGGAAAAATATACATACAAATAAGCACTGATTTACTTGAGGACTCAGTGTACTGAGAATGTATGGCTAAGATTCAGTCTGTGATGAAATTATTCTGTTCTGAAGGAAAAAAAAAAAAAGGTGCATACTTTGATGACTCATATTATTCTTAAGAAAAGAAAAAAAAAAAAAAAAGGACCAAATCTTTTTATGTTTAGAAACTGAAAGTGTATTTTTCCCACTGCTGGCAAAGCCAACTTGCAATTAGAAAAATAAGCTATCTTTTTTCTGTTTTGTGGCAGCCTTAGAAAAACACCAAAGCAAGGAAAAATCACACTCTGCCACATTAATATTTCTGAGCAGGGGCGGAATCATATAGTCAAAGAGAGCAGTGAATATTGAAGATGCTTCAGTATTCAGCAGCCTTTCTCATGTCTTCATTTTGTAGTACTTACCACTAGCCATCCCCGTTTCCGCTTTATCCATCATTGTTTAAAGCAAACAAACAGACAGACATGAAACAGTTTCTGAAAGATTAACTTACCCCACAGTTTGCTGGAAAACATGACGATGTGCACAGCAGATATAGGTCTTTTAGGACATGTATAACAGTTATAGCCCTGTTAAGATATTAAGATATCAAATGTTTTTTTACTGTATAAAGGTAGATAAGTATAAATAATTCACAAATTACAGGTGGTAATGCGGAGAGAAGTTGTGTTCAATTCACTTCTCCATTACATGTCACGGGCAAAATTTTTTCCCCCACAGTCTATTTTCAGATATGTTTCCCGTTCTTTGCCTGTGAATGACCTGATTATAGAAACTTCTATCATTTCTTTTGGGAAAACATTTAATATTACATTCAGCTTGCTTTTACTTAGTAATTTAAATCCTTTTCTTTACTTAATTTCTTTCCACTATCCTTATTTTATTATACTTTCCTCTACTTACATTTCAAAAAGTTTGTATACAAGTTTAATACATAGTCTTTAACGTAGCATTCATAACATTTCCTAAACTCTTGTGAGCAATTATTTTATTTTGTTATATTACAGAAAAACAGTAATGCAGCAAAAGTAAACTCCTTGTGTTGTGAGAGATAGGGAGACACTGTCACAGGAAGGAATAGTTTGCAATGAATAATATATTCCATATTTTTTTCAATTTTTTTAGATATTTCTGAAAACAGGTAAATTGCAGTTTCTCAAATTAATCGAGTATTTGAATCTGTTTGCTGAATAACTCCTATGAAGAAATGTAACTTATAAATAAGTGCATTGTTGTAAATATTTAGTTACCAAAATTAGAATTTCAAGCCTTTTTTGATAGGCTGTTGCACCTGGTGCATTGCCTGCTGAAATCACTAGGAACCATTTCACTGGCATTTGTGGGCATTGGAGTGTGGGTAGGTTGTATGACTTATTCCTTCTTTTAGAGAAAGTGAAATTTCAGTGTCAAGTTTCTTATACATATGCCTCATTTGTCAGTTTATACATACACTTACATCAAGTTCTGGCGTCTTTGCTTTACTGGAGTAAGTATTGCTGTTAATACTGTTAATTCCCCCTAATTCCATGTCCTAGACTGTTCCTGAAGCTTGAGCACATAATGAGGCAGGTTTGCTTTAAATGAATGCTCGTAAATACATATTTGCTTTTTTATCTGTGTATTTTTTACTTACCTACCCATACTTGTAAAGATCAGCATTTCACTTGTGCTATGAGCATACTACTGAGAAAATTATTGGAATCGGTTTGCCATCATTGTGTGAAGCCTGTGCTGCTATTGCAGTTCATCACCACCTAGGGATGTTGCTGTATTTAATGGGATAAATTGACAAAAATGTTAATAAACCTCTGCAGAGAAATTCATCCATCAGCTGAATTTACCTTTCCAAAATGCCCTTTGTGAAAATACCTGGGGGCATACTACACAATTAATATAAAACATAGGCACCAGTAAAACTTTAAAAGGTTTAATCCTACAGAACAGTTTTTAAAATGAAGTCTTAAAAATGGACTGTCCGCTATTTTGAAGTGTATAAATAAATTGGACTCCAGTGCCCGAATAAGTCTGAAAAAGCACAGCCTCTACAGAATTTTTTTGCATGTTTATAAACATTTTTATAAATAGCATTTTGATGAATTAATGGAATATGGAAAATTAAAATCCCTAAACCACCATCTGATTTAAGTGGTTAAAAGCTTTAATTAGGAGAAGCGTGTCCTAACTGCAATTTGAATGGAGGTGCAGAACTGAGGCACAATATGTGCCTTCGCAGTTGAATTGCACACCAACAAGAACTAGCTTGAGAAACCAAGAACAGAAAATTGCAGTGTACAAGTTAAGGCAGTGAAAAATAGACCCCCCCTGAACAGTATGAGCTAATATCTCTATAGCTGCCCTCAGGAGCCCAGATCTTAAGTGCTGCATTTCAGAGGTGGTAACAAGGCACCTTGATTACATGACTGCTCTGAACTTCTAAATAAATCTCAGAACTGCTCCGGCTTCAAGGTTAGAGAGTTACCTAAAGGACAAAGAAAACTTCCACTGAGATAAGGGGTGGAAATATCTGGCAGTATTTTCTTTGCTATGTCTTTAGTGAGCTTCTGAGGTGGAGGCCAGGTCGCTTAGCTACAACATAAATTAAAAATGCTTCCTGGTTTTGACCCCAAAACAACTAAGAAAAGGGCAGCTTATTACGTAGCATATTGTAGAAAAGGATTGCAATGATGGCGTTATAAGTAAACTTTCTGTGGCTGGTGGAGACCTCTCCAGTTTCATCACTAGTGCTGTGTATGACAGCGTTCCCTGCTGAGGTCCCAGGACACTACTCAAAAAGAATTGGTTCCCCCAGCTCTTCTTTATGAAGACAGACAGATTGCTTTGCCCAGACTGCTGTGGTTTGGTTTCATTAAAAAATGCAGTCTTTCTGTATTGGAAAATTCTTGTATAACTATGGCTTTGATTAAAAAAAAAAAAATCCACGAGGATGACAGAAAAGCATACAGGGCTTATATAAAGGAAAAAATAAGACTATTCTAAATGGTAATAAAAGCTGAAAAATGGCCAAGGAACAGAGTTTATTTTCACATTTGTAAACAAACAAGAAAATTAAGATCTGACAACACAGTTGTATGCCAGACCTGAAACGTGCAAGCAGAATCAGATCTAATAAGCCAAATAAATCCAAGGAGTGAAATATTCATAGCCACTGAGCTGGCAGGGATGAATGTGATTCACCTGCTCCCCTGTCAATGCATGTGAACACACCATGAACACAGAAGCACCTTAAATGTGTTCAAATGAAACACGAAACATAAAAATATGTCTGATTATTGTGCCAAAAACATTCAAAAGACACAAGTGGTGCGGAGGAGTGCTTTTACATCACCTGGGGAAGAGAGAGGAAGAAGTTAATCTAAATTTTATTTTACTATTTCTGTTTTCCTTCTAAGCAAATAGCAAGGTTTTGAGGAATTATTTTAGTAGATGGCTTTAAACACGGAAGTTCAGCTTGCTAATTACAGTCCTAACAACAGAAGCTCCCTCTTCTGAAAGGATTTCTGCCCTGGTTCTGGGACAGGAGAATGAAGTCCAGGAGCTGATCTAAGCTTTGCCAACTGGCTAAAGGCATTGTCACCACATGGAGAGGATTTTTGGGCAGGCACATGTGGCACAATCAGAGCCCATTGTGATCCCCTTCTCATCTTCCAAGTGCGATGACCAGTTAGCAGCACAAAACAAATTTCAGGTTTTGTATTTTAAAATGGATATTTTTTTTTGATGGAACATTAATAAAATTAGTAAAAATATGGGAATGGAAGAAAACTGACCCAACACACCATTTCTGTATTACTCACTTTGTCCCTTTTATCTTAAATCTTACAGGAGACAACTTTTAGACTGAAGTCTTATGTAAGAGTCCCTCAGGCTCAGACCGGTGAGTTATTTCTATTTCTAATCTGGCAGAACAACAAATACCTCCGCAGCGCTGTGTGATGCCCACATGCCTTCTGTAGCATCTCTGTGTCGATGTCAGTATCAGGAAGAACATAAGGTCCTTTTCTTTTTCTCTCCTGTTTCTATTCTTTCTCTTGTCCATTACATCTCTCATACTTCACACATTTTTTCCTTGTTAACCATTTTCACCTCTTTTACAGGGACACCCTAAATGTTTTTGCTCTCTGCCTTCCATCTTGCCCTAGATAGTGGGGGAAAAAAAAGAGAAAAATTGATTGCCAGATTCAAGGTAATGCAATTTCTACTACTGTGGGGCATTTTC
This sequence comes from Charadrius vociferus, assembly GCF_000708025.1. Classification (NCBI taxonomy): domain Eukaryota; kingdom Metazoa; phylum Chordata; class Aves; order Charadriiformes; family Charadriidae; genus Charadrius; species Charadrius vociferus. The sequence goes on along the minus strand of NW_009649293.1, from coordinate 1,363,936 downwards.
CTGACAGTACATTTCTTTTTCTGAATCCAGACATACCAATATTTGGCTTGATGTTTGAACTAGGAAGTTGCATCTGTCCATAGGCCGAGACTTTCAAAGGTGGCCATTCAGTCAGTTTTAGTGGGCTATAAACTCGTTGCAGTATTAGCAGTATATAGAGCTCATCTGAAGGGACAAAATGCTGTCTCTACCCTCTCTTTCTTGACCAGCCCCAGCAGAGTATAATTCTTTTCAGCATTTGGATGTCTGAATACTTTCTTATTTAAATTCATTCTGTCTTCTTCAGAAATACTATGTACATGCAGTTTATTGTTAATATCTCTGTGGGTGGATGTTTGTCCTTCTTAACACTGTTTCAGAGGAAATGCTTCAGCATATACTGTAAGTGTACCAAATGATGAGAATCTGGAACAAATCTAGAAGAGGATGGCATATAATGTCAGAATCTTTCAGTGGAATTTAATTTTAGACTATAGAGCATGACACAAGAACTTTAGGGACCTGTGAGATCCAGACTATGTTTTATGATCACTCGATATCATAAATATTAAATATTTATTTCCAATTTTACAGGGAAAAAAAGACAACGTAATTAAAATGTCAAAAGATAAAATGCTCAGACAGTGTTAAAAATAGTATGAAGAAAAGCACTGGATTTTTTTCTTTTTCTTTTTCTTTTTCGTGTATTGCACATAAACCGTGTTTATTTTTTTCAGGGACTGTCTTTCTTTTCTGGCTGCAGATATTTACTTTTTTTAATGTACTTCTTAGATAGCTGGAAAACTAAATCCCTAAATATTCGGACAAGTGAATATCCTTCCTAGTATGAGAAGTTTCATTAAAATCCCTATCTACAATTTTTAGTCAACAAGGTTATACATGCACATAAAAATACTCAAATACATAAATACTTACAGGCTCGAACACCTCAATTTACAATCAGAAAATAGCAAAAAGTGCAAATTATAAAAATCTTCATAAAATAATTATTTCTGGAATCTGAACAGGGGATACAGTAAATTTAGACCTTCACTAAAATGAAAGCAATTACACCTGTTTTAAAATCAGGAAGGATCTAAAAACATATGCTGTTTTTTTTTCTTTTTAGGTAGTTTACTTTCTGTGTCTGTTGATGTGCCTTCCCAGGAGAAGAGATTAGAGGTTAAGTGAAAATATTTTTTACTTTGTACTGCTTTTGGTAATATTTGTGGACTCCTAGTATTCAATTCTGAATAGTTTTATGACTTCTTTTCTGATGATTGTCTGTAACAGACATCTGCTTACCTTTGGAGAAAAGAATGAAAAAAACAAACAAAATCATCTGCTCTACCACAGCGATAGGGGGAGAATAAACAGACATAAAGGTTTATCCTTTTTTCCTTCTCCATCCAGATCACCTGTAGTGTTTGCCAATTAGACTGTGGCCATGTTAGCAGCTCCCTTACAGTTCCATGCACTCTTTTGAGTGTTCCTTTATAGTCACTATATCTAAGACATGGAAAATTGTTCTATAATTCAGTTTACAGTTTCTGCAAAGCCTGCACAAAAAATGGCTTAATGTCTTGAGGAAGGCAAACATTTATCATGTAAAGTTATTAACATCTTTGTTTGCAAAGGAGGATTTTTTTTTACCCTTTATGAAACAAAGTTTTTGCTGAGACTGATAAAAATGTTTAGAGTAAATTGTGCTCCCTCTGTGCTCAACACCTGATTTCATCTACTGCCCTGCAAGAGATGGCATCTCCTAGGTTGCCTTGCAAGAACTGCGAGGCTCAGCCAAAAGAGAGCTCAGTTGCTTTGACAACGAACATCTGGCAAGGTGCTTATTTGTTCTATTGCTCTTTTAAATAAAATTAGACTATCACAAGCTTAGTAAATTTTTTTTTTCAAGCTACCAATGACTGGACAATAATCTTTTCACTGTATCATGTCATAGTAAGTTATTTTAAAAGTTGTTATAAGAAAGGAAAGACATTGCTTGGATAATTTGAAATATCATTTGACATAATTGTACTTTGACATTTGCCAAGCTCATTTCAGAATCAAACACTTCTCTGCTAATAGAAAGTGGAGTTCTGACTTCAGGGTCAAAATACATGCTCCTTCCAATAGATTAGGTTTGCACAGACTTCCTTGTTCCTTTCCTGAAAACAGCCTGTACGGGTTTAATACCTGTTAGTCTTTACTTAAGTTAGTCTTCTAGTGTTTTGTATGAAGCTTACCTATCTTACTCCTGCTAAAAAGAGTGGTTTTGATCTACCAAAACCTTGCCCATGTCTGTCTCTAAAGGAAAAAGAAAGGTTAACTGAGGCTTGTAGTGATCAGAACCAGAGCTGTGGTTCTGCAGGCTCCAACAGAAGAAAACATTTAAATGCCCTCTCAAAGACTCTCTGCTCAGAAAAGGACTCTGCAGATCTCAGCATCTCATGCACCGTGGCTGCACATACATTCTGCTCTGCTTGAATATGTGCTCTCCTGAACGGTGTGGAAGTAATTTATTCTCTTAATTCAAGTGGAATGTACATTTTTCCTGAAAGGAGTGAAAGAAAATATGATATTTGGGTTTAGAAGTTGCACTGATAAACATTACATGTAATATTTGACAGAAGAAAATTATTTTTGTCACTGCATGGCAAAAATAACTAGACAAATATTTATACTTCTCTTTTCATGATGACAATGCTAAATTGCTTTTAGGTTTGGGGTATAAGTTCTTCCCTGTCAAAAATTACTCTTGAATTTATTTTTCTTCAGGGAAAAATACCTGAAATTCTTGCAAAGAACAATCTTTTATCCTTTAGGAAGCTCATTTAATAAAGTTTTCAGTGAGATAAGAGGAAGGAAAATGGGAAAATGACTCTTCTCTGGAGGTTGGTTAATCCTGAGAAATTGAGTTAGTGGAAGAGAATGTGAACTATAATGTAATTAGTGTGATACTAATGTGGTTCATGTCAAGTACCATGAAGAAAATTAGAGGTGTTATGCAAAAGGAACACATATCACCTTCTCTTCTCTAATGAGCCATAATAAAAATGATTTGAAACTGCTGTTTAATCTTGTTGCATCATGGGGTTGTCCTTTTGCAGATGCTGAAATCCAAGTTCAGCTCCGTGACCGTCAGAGCAGTATTTGCTCAAAGAGCTGTACTGGTTTCATATTGGGGTATTAGCTTCTAAGATCAGCTCTGTTAAAGTAATGTGCATTGACTGTAACACCTAGGATTTCATCAGAAATTATATTTCTTATCAGCTGTAGTTTAAAGAAGACATTGGCTCCCACTGTCCTGGGGGCTTACTTTTATTTTTCTAGCTATGTCCAACCATCCTCAACCAAGATCACATTTCCTTGGGAGAACAGTTCTGTTTGTTAAAAATGAAAACAAAATTTTAGTTCTTAGCAGAACTATTCATTAAACAAAGGATTGATAACATTGGGTTATTGTTGATGTTATGGTGGTGTACACAGCTATCAAATCTATCCTTCTGTCTACGGTGCGGGATATCACTTTTTCTGTTATAAACTTTTTTTTTTTTCATAGTATGAATGAACATCATCTCAGTTCATGTACCTGTACTTGTTTAAAATCACTTCAAGACCTATTATGCATCTTGTAGAAAGAAAGCCAGACTTTGCTGGTTGCTAGCCACAGTTATTTTATTGGTTTAGTTGAAGCATTGTAATACCGTTTTCACCATTGTGAAAGTTAGCTACCTTTGCAGTTATTTCATAAGAATTAAGATGACTTGTAATCTTTCTCTTTTTTTGTTCTTTTTTTTTTTTTTTTTCCCTTTCCTTTGGGACTAAAGTCAAATAAATTCAGATTGCTATGACTGAGAAAAAAATCTATTGATAACTTTTGTTGCATTTGTTTTTGATTTGGAGTAATTTGCTGTTTCTTTCAGGGTGCTTTCATGAAGGCATCATGTATGAACCAATGCAAAGGATGATGTGGTAAATATTAATTATTAGTTGAGATTTAACTATATGCTTTAAAAGCTGTCTATAGTTTACTGTGGCTTGATTAATCTCAGTTTGCCAGCTTGTAGATCTACTTTGAGGAATGTATTGTTACTGCTGAAGCCAAGAAAACTCAAAGTTTTTTGATTCTTCTCTTCTTTATGCTGAGTTGAAAGTTCCTTGTTTTAAAATGTATGAACAAGTCGTGACTCTGTAACTAGTGTCACTACATTAGATAACACATAGTGCACAGAGCAAGAGTGTGAAATCAGACAAGACTGTTAAGGAGAAACTTGTGTATATTTTAGATCAAATCAATAACAGCAAAGGAAAAAAATTGTATGAAACCTCCTAATATATTTAAGTATGTGGATACGTATATCTTTATTTATACTAACCTATTACTGGCAGTAAAAGTTTTCTTTTGATAATCCAATAAGGGGTAATGGTTTTCTCTGTATTTCTGTTTTAGGGTTTAATTTACTATTAAAGTATATATCAGAATTCTTTCTTTTTGTATGAAAATTCCCCCTAGTTTATTCCAAAGATGGTTTGTTGTTTATTACTGGTGAAATGGGCAGATTTCATAGAAATCCAAATATACAGAAAAACGCTATTGCTGTCTGCATTTGCTCACCCTCCCTCTATCATACATTTTCTGGTCAGGTGACATTCTCTATTAAGTACAATTGCTATAGAAAATACCTTTCAGCCTGTCAGTCTCCTGAGCAGTTGGCAATGTTTTGGTTTATGACACTGGAATATTTTATAAATCACTTGGGTACATGGTGACAACAAGGCGTTCTGAAGGCTTCAGTTGGCAAATACAATGTCATTATTACTATGTGCTTGATAATGTTGTCAGGCAATAGTGTCAATGATGTGTAAGGAAAATCTAAAAAATAGTAGAGAGTTTTTCTTAAACTTCAATGGTGTAAAATAATCCCGATTGATTACAGTAAATTTATTTTTTTTTTTTAATTTCTGGTTTAAATGACAGAAAAAAAAAGTTAGTTCTGTCTGTAAAGACAAAGGCTTTAAATAGTGTTTATATTATAATAGTAGGTCAACTTTCTCATCACATAGCAAAACATAACAGCTTAGTTATAGTAACTATTTTTGTGGAAGTTTAAAGAAAATCCTCAAATAATTAAGATATTCAAATAGGAAATTTATCAAAAGCAGAGTGTCAGAATTGGAGAAAAATATCAAATTATTAATCAGAGATTTGATCATCATGCTTTCCTTTCACACAATGGTAAGAACATTTTACATAGGTCTTACCATATTCCATATGGGGGAAACTGAAGCACAGATTAGTGAATTAATTAACTTTGCATTTGTCATGTCAGAAACTAGTAACAGCCATACAAGCAGAACATTCTTCTCCTTCTCAGTGTCAGTGTCTATTCCAATAAGCCTCTTTGCCTTTTTAGCTGTGGCTTATGAATAAAAATGAAACAATGAGGAAGAGTAGTGTACTGGAAAAGGAAATCCTTTTATTATGTTTGTTCAGAGTAAGCATCACATTCATTAAAAAGCCTGGCATATGTCCAAGAATATACCAGAGATGTGTCTGAGCACACTCCATAGGATTCCGTCAGTGAGTGCTTTGCTCTAGTGGTCAGATGCATGTTACCCAGAAGTAAACTGGTGAAAAAAAAAAAATAAAAATTATCCAATTTAGATAGCCCACAGATGATATCAGCAGGTGTCACAGATAATTCAACAGAGTGGAATTAAGCTTGTTGAAAAATATAAATTGTCAATGAAAGATGAAAATTCAGACAGGCACAAGATTTTTTTGTTCCTAAGGATGGAACTTCACATAAAAATTTGCACTACGCTTAGTATGTGGCTACAAAATAGGAATTGTTAAGGTTTGTATTAAGTAAGATTTTGGACTAGATCACCACAATACACTGCCTCATAAAATCTGCAAATAAAGGAAAAGTCAGATAAGCATGCAACTCTTGCTCATTTAGATGAGATGTTCTGACCTCACATTACCTTGATCTAAACTATTATTACGGCAGTCTCTGAAATACTTTGTGTTGCACAAAACTCAGGGAGAAGTATGTCACTGATTATTTCCAGACTCTTAGCTGTTTTATAGAATTTGGTGTTGTTATTCCTAGATATAGATACATAAGCTAGCACAACCTTCTTTATAGGGAATCTTATCTGAACAGAAAAAAAATCTGTTTTTAACACTCTTACTCAAGGTAAAAGTAAGTCTTTTTACCTGCTCTAAAGGCATAACTGCCATGATAATAATACCCAAACTACAAATCTAAACTTTGTTCTGTTGAAAAGTATTCATACAAATTTCCTCAGACATAATTCCTACATAACCAAGTCTATTTACAAAGGAAAAGGAAGTGTAACTGGATGACTATATTTGTTTTATACAGTTTGGATTGTCAGGTTGTTTTATTTATGTATGTGTATCTACATATGTACATATTTATAGTTTGTTCATATTGCTTCGTTATGCAGTATTTAACCATATGTTATATGCAATACATCTCTTTATTTCTCATAGAGTGTAATTTAAAGTCAGTGAAGAATTCAAAGAAAACTAATATTTAAGCTATATTGTGGTGCCTCAAATGCAGCCGTTCGTTTAGGAGCTTAAACTGCTTCTGGATCTGAAAGTAAATGCTAGTGTTGAAGAAGGATTTATTTCCTACAGTGGGTAGTTCCTGATTATTAAATTCAATGAACTGTTTTGTTGGAAGGTTCAATGACCTCCCTCAATTATTTCTTGTATCTCTGGACAGTTTAAGATTTTGTTTAATTTTGTGTATGTCCTAAGATTCTTGTAGGCTAAATAAAAGAAGAAATTTAGACTCTTTATGGAGGAGAAACAGTAGAACCCACTGGCCCATGTCCTAAACCACTTCTCTGGGGCTGTTCAAGAACAAACCCAGATTATTTGAAATCATCTGAGTCTCATGTAATGGGTTTTCTGCAGACTGGCTCCTCTTGTGCTCACTTACTTTCATTTTTCTGCTGCAGTTTAACTTGATTGACATCATTAAAGATTTATCATTTTATCCACTGGTACTCTGCATCATTTTTGAAAATGAACAGATGCAGCCAAAATATAACATCTTAAAAAAGAAATAAATAAATAAATGTAATGACCAAAAATTTCTTATCTGAAAAACAGTTCTGTACTCTCAGAAACAACAAAAAAAATATTTACAATGGCTGGGTAAGGTTTGCCATATGATTTTTGTCAATGCTTCATGTTCTACTGTAAATGTTCTCACTGAACTACATTACAAGTTAAAGTCAATTGCAATAGATTCTGAATAATGGATATAACACATATAATGGAAACAAAAAATGAAATCCTGAACTGCTGAAGACTAATGATGGTTTTTCTACTGACTTCAAGGGAATTAGTATTTTGCTCAAAGATTTTCCTTGCCACCATATAGGAACTTTCTAATTTGATGAAAACTAGTCTGCATCCAGGGTTCTGCATAGGTGCATTGAAGTGGAAATTTTTAAGTCAGAGGTTGAAATGGGGCTGCAAATGTATTGGATGCAAGTAAATGAGTATGTACACATTCAAACAAGAACTTTCCTTCAAAATACTGGGGTTTTACTACAAATGTTTTATTTACATTTATTATATTACGCATGTGTCTCTCAAATGCTATATCTACCTCTTTGCTTGAAGAACTAAATCATGATTTTTCAGTTTAAAATGCCAGAGATGAAATCTCAGTTAGGAAGCTAGTAGACCAAGGTCTTTCTCAGTAATTCTGCAGGAAAATGTGTGAGTCACAGCACATCTATTCTGAAAGAGAAAACAAAGATGACCTCATTTTAATGATCTGTACTCAAAACAACAACAACAAAAAAAAAAAGTTTGCAAACTTAGCTGCGTTTTGAAAAGGAGGAGGACAAAATACTGTCTCTGCACAGTAGGAAGTTCCTCTGCCTTTCATATTTCTAATTCCAGGCAGCATGCTGTCTGCTCCAAAGAGCAAGAAAACAAATGCCAAGCTTTAATCAGAATTATATTGGCTGTGTAGGGACTTTCAGATCATTCGCCCATTCCTAACAATGTCATGCAGATTCCCTTCAGAATATCAATGCGGAGACCTTTGCCCTTGCTGTGAAGAAAAGGTTGCAAAATACTGAAGATGAGCAGCAGGTCCGTTTGAGGTTAACGTTCCTTTTTGTGATGGGGGGAGGAGGAAAGGGTAAAAGTTTCACTCTAATTTAATTCCTTAATGAAACTAAGAATTAGAATCCCTGCAGCGTAGCTCTAACCTTTTCTCTAGTGTCAAGCAATTTTTTTCTTCAAATATATCTTGGATAATGCTGTAGGCTTATGGCTATCTGAGGGTTGGCTTAGAGGCCATTAATAAGACATACTGTACTGAATTTGACAGACCTTACACCGTTACCTTAAACAAAAATCTTTGTTCCTGAAAGTGCAGAACTGTTTTTCAAAAAAAGAAAGGTTTGATCATCACAGCATTTGTTTATTTTTTTAGAGAAAATGACAGTTTGGATACATCGATTCATTTTAAAAAATGGGGCACAGTAACAGTGGGTAAAATGGCAAAGCTTCACTCATATAAATGAAGTTAAATTGATTTACCTCTGTTTAGCAGCCTGTTCAAAATGGTATTTGTAAGGTTAATTTTGCTGTGTCTTTTTGAATGATTGATCAACTGATTCATCTATCTGTTAAGTTTCTTTAATATTGGAGAATATCTTTCTTTTAGCCATCCATGGGTTTTACCACAAATTGGAAACCACTACTTACATTACATATATTTGGCATAAAAGCTTTAGAATTCTCCAATCTTCCTTTTTATGAGCAATAAACCTCCATTCAAAGTAACATGACCTCAGAGCAACATTAGCCCAATTTAATGAACTGAATTCCAGGACTTTTAAAGTCAGATATTCTTGTCTAGTTCTTTTTCCCTCAGTGTCACTAAAATCCTCAAGCCTTACCACTCTTATCCTGTGCAAGAAAACATGCCTAGGAAGAGGTAGTCTTCCACGTGAGTGAGATACACTTACACCATCATAGTGTTTGGACAGTAAGGCAGCTGTGTGAAACATGACAAGGAAGCCAGCTCTCCTTATCACTTCTGGTTCTGAAGAAAAAGACAATTATGCTGGATGCATTAGGAAGCCATTGCTGTATATCCCCCCAATTTCCCCTAATGTCCTGCTCAAAACTTACTCTAATTTGTCTACTGCTATAATGGCCGTTACATATCTATTTGGTTTATGTCAATATTACTATGATTTAAATAAATTATCATTGAGAAAAGTTAGTTGGCATGGTGTAATAATAGGAAGTAGTTATATCCTTCATCCATGTTTATTTTACAAGCTTTTCTTGAAAGAGGTGAGCTTTACTTCACAGCTTAGCTTTTATGCCCTTCCCAGAGCCTCTTCCATTTTGAATTCATTTTTCCTGGACATAACTGAACAGGTTGGCAAATTCCAGAAGAAATTTCATCAGGGCCTTTCATTATGATATGCTTTAGTGCAAATACAACACTAGAAGCACATTTTAGGAAGCATGTAATTCAATGACTTATAATTGTTTTACAATCAACTACTCACTTAATCTTTCTCCTTATTTTTAATTATAAAAAAAAGAATTGCTAATTTGCAAAGTATGTTCTGACACCAGTGCATGATTGTATTTGATTGTATTTTGCATTCTTCTTTTCTGCTCCTTTCTGATCTTCCGA
>NW_009649293.1:1323163-1354225 GCF_000708025.1 Charadrius vociferus | reverse complement strand
GTTATTTAAAATTCTCAGTTCTCTGTAAGTAGAACTTCCTGAGATATTCAGTCCAGCTGTCTTCACATGCTAGTTTTGTACTTTTTTAATCTTTCTATTTAACTTAAACTGAGTGAAAAATACACCGCTCAGTTCAAGGTTATTTTCTCTTACACACGCTTTCATAATGTCCTGAAGTATATATTTAGTCTAGAATAGTACCAGCTCTTCCTCTTGTAGGGACTTTTTGGCAAAGAAATCTGTTATTCTGCTAATCAAAGAATATCCAAGCTTCTTAATGATTATTCTTTCATCTGTATTTTGAAAACTAGTCTCCCATAGTGAAATCATTCCTACTATTTAAAATACCATAGAACTCCTTTAGGTATTATGACACACAGTCCCATGTTGTAGCTAGACAATTTACATGGAGGATATAATTTTATGGTTGCATATTATAAAGTTGATTCACATTTTTACAAATTAACATCGGCTAAAAGACAGCATTGAATGAATACTGTCGTGGTTTAGGCCAAATCAGCTACTGGGGACCTGGGGGACCCCAGATGGGAACGACAGATGCTCCCCTCTACCCCTCTTCAAAGAGAGAGGCAGAGGAGGACAAAGAAACTTACAAGTTTAGAAGGAACTAAACTACTTTAATGAAATATTAATAATAAAATAAAAAAGAAATAATGAAATATATACAAAACCATTTCAAGCTCCTGAGATGACAATCACAACACCAGCTAGCACTGGGGCAGTCCCAGGCTGGACTCAGTGACGGACGGGAACTGGATTCCGGATCTGCATTCAGGATCGGGATCAAAGGCAGACGAAGAATCCTCCTCAGATGTCGGCCATTGAAGGAAGAGAGCTGACCCTTTGATCCCTCAGCTTTTATACTGAGCATGAGGCAGATGGGATGGAATACCCTGTTGGTCAGTTTTGGGTCACCTGTCCTGTCTGCTCCTCCCTGCAGGTGGGACCCCACTATGCTTTTCCTCTTCCGACCCTCCAACGGGGCAAATAACAAAGTTGGTTGGCCTTGGCTGTTATAGCAATAAGTATAAGCAGGAGCCTCTCTGCATACCATGCCTGGGCATCAGCTATAAACACAGGTCTTACCACTCTGAGAGAGTGAACGTTGTCTGCACAATATGCTGTTAATTTCAGTAGCTAGAGAGGCCCAGCTAAGAAGCGAAGTTACTGACCAAAATTGGTTCTGTTTTACCTCAAACCTGGACAAATACTTAAGCTAAAGTCTCCTTCCTTTGGTAAACTTTACTGTTTCGGTTATATTTCCTTGGATCAACAAAATGACTTGCTGTTTGAAATTCTAACCTTTTTAAGAGGTTGACAAATTGCCATTTCACAGGCTATTACTGGAATTGCTAATAACTGGGATTAAATTTTTGAGTGCATGATGATAGAAGCGTTAGGATTTCATATGATCAGCTAGGAATGTTAGAGAAGAATTTCAGATCAAGTTTTTTATCTGTTCCTATTTCTTCTGTCCTCTTGGTGTATGCTAATAACCAATGGCTTTAGATCTTTCTTAAGGTGAAAACTGTCTACACATCTAGCTGAACTATTTAACTAGGCCTTTTAGAGGGTAAGAGTCAGTTTCTTCATTACATGAAGCATCTAAGCATACATTCAAGATTTCATTGGCATTTTCTTCCCATTTATTATAATACATTACATATTCACACTCCATTTCAGCATTCTGCCTACATTGCTTAATCAACGGTGCGGAACTGATATGCCACAGCAGACGAAGACATAGAAACACTCCAGGAACCACCAAGGCTAGAAGTGATGCACACTAGCTCAGTCTATCATCCTTCTCCAACACTTGCAGTGAAGTAAATGAACAGGAGAGAGGAAGGTTTACCACAGTGAGATGATTCCTCTGAAATTGCCTAGAAACTCCATATTGGAGACTCTTCCCAGGTCAGTGTGACGTAGGTCAGGGGTTGAAATCCAAAGCTGTATTATGGCTGCCTGGTTCCTACTGAATTGATGTTTCTTAGAAAACTGTTTTACAATTGTGCTATCTTATTTATATCTTTTATGTCTTTTATTTCTCCTTTTATTTCTTTTCTGAGTTGTCCTGCATTTCTATGTTCCTATTGGTATCCCTATCTCTGTTCCCTAGTAGGAACCTTAGTGGTTCCTGCTAGTCTCCCCTAAAATAATAGGAGACTACTATGCACTGTGTATCTGTGTCAACCAACTTCTAGGTATCATATTTTCAGTATTTCTGTGCATAGGACATGCAAAGAAGGAAATCAGGGGACCTTTCCAAAATCCATTTTTATAACTAGCTCTGCAAAGTAACTTGAATGAGAAAGTAATGTAGACAGGTACGTGTGAGAGATGGCTCAAAGGACATGAAAGTCATGAAAGCCCTTAAAGACCATGCAGAAAACTAGTCTACAACTTCAAGATTCCAAATAATAGGTGAATTTTGATGTTTGGCAGAATTTTATTTCAGAGGCATTATAGCTATTGCTCTTAATTTTCAGAAAAAAAGCTTGAAAAACAAAACAAAGTAAATTTCCTCTTCAATGTTTAAAAATTAAAACCACAGTAAGATACATTCCGTACTTGTCCACTTGTATGTGGACTCTTCGTGCAAAATTTTAGGACATGAAATACTTATAACTTTAGTAAGAGAGAGAGAAAAATAAAAGTGGCTCTACTCTTTTGGAAAAAGTATCAGCTCATTCATCCAACATCTAATTTTTCACTTTTTCTCTGAATCACAACTTATACACAGCTGTGTTTCTCAAATAATCATTTGTGCTACTGTAATTCATGAAAAAAGTGAAGTCTTTCTAATAGCACATAATCACTTTCAATGAGCTATTCAGAATATTCAAAGTATTTAATTTATAGTTTTTCTGCTTTCTGTTCTTTTCTTAGCTTGTGATATTAGGATTTTTTCTAATGAGTAGGATGTGGCACAGAGATATCTAACGTAGCAGGGACCAAGCTATTTTGGGAAATATAAAGCCATGTTGGAGAAAGGTGTTTTGTGTGAACTAATTTGCTTTAGCTGTGCTGTACTGAGATGGCTAGACTTTTCCTAGAAATATTTACATCAGATGCCATTGCATTACAGAGACCTTATCATATATCCATTGGAAACAAAAGAACCAAGGCTCATTGTCATGACAACCATGTCTGAGTGCTTCCCAAGGGGAATTAGACATTTAAATAAAAACTTACATGCCTAAATATCTTTGCGGACTTGGAGCTTGGCCTCCTATATTAGTTTTCTAATTACAGTTTCACTGAGGATACTTGGCATGAGACATAAACAGATTAAGTATTATGTTTGTCAGAGGCCTCGCAGACATACCTCTGATTGGTCAGGTAAGAAACTAAAGGAGTTCTAAGAAAATCAGATAAAATCCTTATCATATTTTTAAAGTTCATCTGTCTGGGTGTTCTTCACACACATTTTCCCTCCACTTCCTTTTTTTTTTTTTTATCAGATGCAGTAGAATGATTTTTATAATAGACTGAAAAAAAAATGCTGATTATTGTTAGATTTTATTGTTATACAGGAATTTTCCTGTGTCTCTTACTACAAAAAGCTTAAACCTGCAAATATTACTACTCACCATGGGTAATTACATTATTTTGAAAGAAAAATAAAAATTAGTAAAGTTACTCACATGTAAAGGAAGTTGTGGGTACAAAAGGTTATGTATTAAATTCTGTTATTTTTCTTTCACTTAAAAATGAAATTATTACCTTTTCAAATTGGCATGCAATGTACTCTTTTTTTATGTTCTCAACTGTAAATTTTCTGTTGCCCTTAGACATTAAGAGCACAGCCTGAGGGATTCAATGCTATTTGTTATTTTATGGAGTAGACCATAGTGGCCATGATAAGTTGCATTCCGTTTTGTTTTGCTTGCATTTCCAGATAGAGCAATGCTAGATGCCTACCTCAAATATCTGTTACATTATCTTTCCCTGATCTGCACAATCTGATTTTTATTCTGTAGCCATCTATCAGGCATAGTTTTTATCAAAGGAACATACTTCACCTGGCGCACACTTCCAAACTGTTGGAGTTCTCTCTTCTTTCTCACATCAGTGGGTGACTGAGCCTTCTTTTCTTTCTTCTTCCTTACCTAATCTCTTTGGATACTTGTATTTCAGAAATTGTCTTATCAATGTACTGCATGCAGCTGGCGTGGTAAGTGGTGATGACTTAGCCCGAAAGCCTAGCCTTCAGTTGTTTTTCCAGCTTTGTTCTCTGAAATCATAGGATTCTCATGTCTCACAAGTCTACTGCAGATCCGTGAATATTGCACATACAGGGCTTATTAGGGCTATCCATCAGAAGTCCATCCAGTGTTTCCTTGACTTTTACAGGTCTCTGGTATCCAGCAAAAACTTCTCTGTGATTCTGTGAAAACCTCTAAAACTGAAGATTTACTATGTGGGCCATCAGAGACCTCTCCTAGATCTGGAACTACACAGAATTTGTATTAAAGATTATGGTAATTGAATAAAGAATTTACTTATAGATTAGGGGAAGATCCAAGCACTTTGGAAGAATAAGCTTTGAATAAAAAGTGAATTTTATAAATGGGAATATGGTCTGAAATTAACATGACGAAATTAAATGAGGGTAAGTGCTATATTTTTTAAGTCAACCTGGCTTCCTGCCCCCAGCAAATACCAAGTTTAAAATAGAGAAAGAAATCCTGCTAGGCCAGATGAATAACTGATTTGGGAGTTTTATCTGTTCATATATGGTATTTGACCCAAAATGATGTAGCTGCAGAGATGGCAAACATCATCTGGGATCTAACCAGTGCCATATTTAAGAAAAGAGAAATAGTCATTCTTTTAGTAGTTGTCTGCCTTAAAAGTACTATGTCAACACCTTTAATGGAGATGTTTACAAAGTAATCTTCCTAGGTAAAAACAGGAAGAGCTAGAGGATGCACAATATTAATCTTCACACACTAAACTGTTATTGTGTTATAAAGTATTTTTCTTATCTTCAAGAAATAATTAACTTGATTTGATGTAGAAATTATTAATTTCAGAAATTGGGGAAAAAAATCTTCCAAGCTCAACAATAGAACAAATTACCTTGGGACTTTTCAAATGACAGACGAGATGACCATCAGATAGAGCTAGTTTGTATAGACCAGAACAGAGGACTCTCTAGATTGCTTTGTAAGGTCTCCTCAAACCCTATGAAATAAAGTTTCTACAAATAGTCCAGTCACTGATGCCAATGGTAGTTTCATCACCAATTTCAATGATAAATTAATCTAAATGCAATTAAAAGTCTCCTCTGCATTCCAGTGAGATACACACAGCAGCTATGTATCATTATTTTCCTTTTAGAGATGGAGAAATCAAACTAAAGGATGCAAGAGAGCAAATGTCTGCAAGACAGCAAAATATGATTTTCCAGAACTCAGAATTTAATTGCCTTGCTTTCTTCTATGTGTAAGAGTGAGTCACTGCTTTTCAATGTGGTTCAAGGAACCTCTTGACATAACCATAGATTTAACCGTAAACTCTTAATCATGAAGATGGTTAAAATACATGAGGATAATGAGCTGATAGTATTGGTTTCATTAAACCTCTGTGGAGCTCTTGTTCTAACTTATCTGGGGGCTTTTGAAAGTCCCACCTAATAATAACTGAAGATGACAGCAATGTGCTTTAAAGAGTAGGATTAAAAATGACCTCCTGTGTTTGTGGCACTAAAAGCCTGCATTTTTGAAAGTTGTGTATGAGAAAGAACAGCTGGGATGACATCTCTTGTCCACATCTTGAAGCACAAATGTAAAATATACTGCTTTGCCAAAGATAGTGTTTAACAGAAAACAGTTTACTGCTTGGAAAACTGATGATTTGACTGAATCAACAAGATGCCCAAATGATGCCTCCACAATTTGCACCTGCTTGTCTTGGTTTAATGAATGTGAATCTATGCAGATTAAGCATTACCAGGTGTAGTACAGGAATACATATGCTCAAGCGCTCTGTTTTTCTTATTCTTCTTTCCTCCTTCCCTTCTTAAATCAGATTTCACAAGAGGGTTAGTGTTTCTTTCTTTTTTTATTTTTTTTAAGAAACCTGACAGAAGAGTTCACAGCCCATCTCCTTCTTTCCGATAATTGTGCATCACTGTAAGTTCTGCAACTATCTTTCCTCCATTTTACTTCCCTAAATTACTTGTTCGAAATACCACTTTTTCTATGTGACTGCAAAGAACATGATACTTTCTTTCCTCTCTACTGAAGAGCCAATAACAAGAAAATATTATGTCTGTCTTTGGCAACTAAAAGCCCCTAGAGAAATCTGAAGAGCTGTTTCCAGAAGCATCTCATTACTAGTGGGAAACTATAATTTTTAACTTACTCAAGGTTTTTAATTCTCTTGTGAATGTTTGTATGTGTATGCATGGCTTTTCTTTTTGAAGTCCAAATTAAGTTTGAAGCATTTGTCATTAACTATGACACTAAAGAAAGTCCCAGAACCAGTACGTCCAACAGAAACCAACAATCCTTGTCATCCCAGTTTACAAAATATTTTTTTCTTCTGGAATCAACAACCAGTGTCTGTGGGAAGTGTTTTCTTTCCAAGGTTTCAGTCTTCACTAATAAATTAATTAAGAAGAACTGGTCTTCTCTACATTAGGAATATAGGTACTATTTTCAGCTCATTGATGAACTGGAGTTGGTTTGAGAGTTGTGGAACAAGATTAATCTCTAGATCTGTGTTGATTTCTGTTGAGATATGCATATGCATAGATGCCTATTTGGGGAATGCAGTCTTGGGGGGAAAAGAGATATCAAGAAAAGGAGTGCATCCGTACATTTTCATGGAAATAGAATACACCAAACATGCAGAAGCAGGAGAAAATGTGGGACAAAACCTTATCACAAAGTAATTCCTACCCATTAATAAATGCATAAATGCACCGATGCTTAATAAATTTACAATAGTCTCTGCACAAGCAGAGGTTGCTGACCAGAAAAATGGAGGGGCAGTCTATTTAGTACTTATGCCAAGCAAAGATAACATGCAAATACATAAACTTTCCATCAAACTGAGACAAGAAATTCTGTGCTTATAGCTTGAGAAACTCTGACTATAACATGAGGGCTATGTGGATTCTAAGGGCTTAAGTTGATTCCATATCTCATCATAACAACAGGATTCTTTCAATTTGGGATGAAAGTAATCAAAATCATTGAGTTGACATTTGCAAGGGATGTCAAAGGCAACAAGAAGAGCTTGTACTGCTGCCCCAGAAGGAAAAGGCTGAACAAGGAAAATGAAGACCTGTTTATAGAGGGTGGTTGTTTTAGTGACAGTGGCCACAAACAAAGCTGGGGTACTCAGTGTCTGCTTTATCTGAGCTTTGGCTGGGAAGGTGTCCCAGGCATCTGTGATTAGAGACAGGGCTCAAGGAGGAGAATGACCAGCAATGGATAAGGATCAGGTCAGGCATTAATGGAAAGATTTTGACCCACATAAACTAAAAGCTGCATTGAGGGTGCTGAAAGAGCTGCCTGAAATCATAACAATGGTTGAGAGAGGTACTTGGCAACCAGGCAAAAGCAAGGTTTGCACTCATCTTCAAAAAATGCCTAAAGCATGATTCAAGGAACTACAGACTGGCCAGAATCTCAGTTCCTGAGAAAGTCAGGGATTGATTCCTCTTGGAACAGATTTATAGGCACATGCAGGAGCATAAAGTGATTGTTAAGGGTTTGGAAGAATTTACTATGATTAAATCATGCCTGACTGAACTTCTTGCCTACTATGATAAAATAATTAGATCTGGGAGTGAGAGTAACAGATGCCATGTACCTTAACTTTAGCAAGGTTTTTGATGCTTTTGATCAAAGGTACAGTTAATTCTACCAAAGCAAAAATCCCAAGGAAAGAATACTAATATGGCTAAACCTTAAGAGAACTGAGTTCAGCCTTAATTGTTATAAAGCATAACATTTAAAAAAACTTTATTTCTTTCTTTATACTAAAATAATGTATTTATTTAGTATCTCTTCTGTTTTGTAGTTTCAAAATCCCTTACAATTCTTTCCATGGAGAGACTGCAGCTCACTGGGGTCTCATCACGTTTATTTATGTGCTTTTTTTCCAGAATTTTTGTGCCAGAAGTCTAAGAACTATGCCTAGAGGTGAAAACACTAATGGTGACCATGAAGGCCCTTTCTTGGTCAGAGAGGCATTGTAGGCTTTTGTTTTGGCAAGTATATTCCTGTAACCTAATTCTCTTTTTTCTCTGTTGTTTAACCAACCACAGCCAAGTCTCTTAGGCAGTATCATTGTGTCTGATACTGGACAAGTGTCTGATTTAATTTCTTTTGCACTGGGAGACACTGTAGGCAGCCTGTGTCTGACAGAACTGAATGTACAGAGTTCTGACAGCTCTTCTCCATCGTTTCTTCCTTTCCTGAGGGCAACAAGGCTCACTGTGGATCCCCTGCCCTAAACTGTCCACTGAACATAGTCCATCTGCACTGAAATAGAAGGCAAATAAATACTATAACTCAGATATTTCATTTAACATTTATTTTGAAATCACTTTACAGAACTATTCTTGCTTTGAGGTTTGTTTTTCTGAAGTGCAGGCAAGGTGCCTGTAAAACCAGGAGTTCCAAATTCCTATCTATCACAGTTTCTATCGACTACAGGAAAAAAAAAAGATATGCTTCTTTCACCCACATTCCAATTAATCCCCAGTATATTTGCTCTCTCTCATTCTTGGTTTGGTTGAAAGTGGGTTAGTCAGTTCATGGACCATTTTATATGCAAATCATAGACTGACATACTCAGAGGTTTGTGCAGGTTGCAATCTTTGACTTGTAAGTCAGATCTGTTGGCAATATGCTTGTAAAACTGCTAAACCAGCAAATAGATTTCTGAAAACAGAAGTGGAAATAATAATGATTTATTAGTATGATCACCTTCTGTAGGATTTCTTTATCTTGCAGAAGCGTCTAGCACAAAAATTTGTATTGGCATAACTGTATTTAATTTTAAGTATAATCATACCCTGAAAAATTATTGTGTGTTGATCAAAAAACGATTAAAGATACATGCCATTTTCATTAACTTAGCTGATTTGAGTTCCTTTTTAGAGGTGCTGGTAGTCATGTGAGAAATTAAGTTCCAGTAATAATACGATCATTGTAATCATCTGATATGACTTAGGTGAAAATATTAGTGATCATGTAGCTAATAAGGATTATAAGTGAAGTTTTAATATAATTCAACCAAAAACATGTTAGAAAATCCCTGAGAAATCAGTATGTAAAACAGATACAATAAAACGTACAAGATATGTTTTTATTTGTTCTGGAGTTATGTGTTTTGTCAGCCATCCCATCCTTATTGATCACGTTGATGGTAAACATGGTAAATGGCTAGATTTTTGATTGAAAGCAACTATTTTGATCCTATCAATACCTCTTTTTTATCTTTATTAAGTATATTTTTTATTTCCTGTAATAGTTTTATAGTAGTTGCTTGGAGATTAACAAAGATAAATTGTAACTGGAGGCATTTAGTCTGAATATAATCTGGTGGTCAATACAGTTTTTTGGATATTATCTTGTCAGTCTTAAAGCCAGAGTGTTTCTTTCTTTTTTTTTTTTTTTCTTTTATTTATTTTTTAATCAGCTTATTGAGTCTGCAGGAAGTCTAAACTTCGATGTGCTGGTCTGTCCTATAACCACAGACTGAATACTCTGCTCCTCTGTGATTTAGGTATTGACAGTGCTTTCTCCCATAGGAACAAGGATAGGTTACATCAGAATACAAACTGCCTTCTGTGTGCCCAAAATGCCTTTTTTCACTGCCTTTCCATATATGTCCATGTGGAGCGTAATATGGAAGAGGCAGTTATTGATGCAAAGTCTCCAGAGCTGATGGGTTTTCTTAGTACTACCACTGCTAGAGAGTACATTTATAGGGGTTATGTCTACTGTGCTGTAACAGCAAGCTGCATAAACATGTTTGAGTTAGGTTAAACCAGTTAATTAAAATCTGAGTGATTACCCATCTTCTTGGGCAGGCTGTAAAGACTGCTCTGAACTCCAGGCAGTTAAGCTTCAGGCACATCTGTTCAATCTGCAGAAGAGATGTGTCCGCTGCAGTTTTTGTCACACACTTTAGTGACACTTATGAAAGTCCCACCTTGGGAATTCAGGACTATGAACCATAAACAATGAACTAGCCCTGACACTGACAAATACATTACATGCTATTTCCATGGGTTTGTACTATACCTATATATATAAAAGGGTATAGGCTGAGATGACTTTCAGGCACCCAGTAGGTTTTTAGATTTGTATCCTGGTTAATTTGCCATCTTAAGTCCTTTGGGAGAGAAATCAACACAAGTCACAGCAGTGTAGAGATTTTAGTTTATTAATAAAGGTCAGAGCAGAATATCAGGTTTTATAAAACCTTCAGATACAAACATTTTGATTTGATGAAGGAAAAAACCAGCAACTTCTCTTTTTTCTCAGGACTCAGAAAATTATATTTACTTGTTACTCGTAAATCTTTATTAATTTACACTATATTCTCTGGAGATTCCAGACTGAAATTTGTTTCGTCATAAGTACCTATAAATCTTTCATGTCCAGTATACAACATAATGCTTATAGAGTAAATAAAAAATATTAATGAGCCAGTAGCCCTATATCCACCCCACACACTGACATTATTAAGATGCAAAATAAGTAATAAAAAGTTATTCTATTTCAAGTACCATTTTTAGAAGAAAACCATGTGAATGTTGATGCATGGTGAATTAAAGTAAATTAATCTGATAATATGAGTGAATTGAACAAGCTGTGCAATATAAATATTTTAATCACTTCTTGATCCAGAAGTACCTCATCTACAAATGAGCAATTACTTTCTACCTCGTGGGAGTTGTGTCTAATTATGAGGCAGTCTAGTTGGTGATATACAAAAAGTACATGTAAATATCAAGCATCAGACTCTTGAATTTGTCATTTGTAATATGAACAGCGCTTTATATCCCTTTTTGCAACCCTGTTTGTGTTTTACACTAGTGATTTTATTTGTTGGTGTTTCTAACTTGAGCAGACCAGTCATTATCAGTCTTTCATTTAATCTGTGGGCATGGAAACACTTCCCAGTGGAAATTTGAATGT
Organism: Charadrius vociferus; assembly: GCF_000708025.1. NCBI lineage: Eukaryota > Metazoa > Chordata > Aves > Charadriiformes > Charadriidae > Charadrius > Charadrius vociferus. The sequence goes on along the minus strand of NW_009649293.1, from coordinate 1,343,030 downwards.
ATGCTTATTAAATTTAAGCACAGGCTTGTTTTTCTCAGTTCCTTACAGGTTAATCAAAACCAGCCTGCCAATGCTTTAGGCCTGAGGACTGTAGGTTAAAAACAAAGTCCTTGATATAAAACTAAATTATATGTTGTTTGTCACACATGGCATATGTATGCCACTAGTCTTACTAAAAGCTTAATCAGCCTATTTTGCACTGAGTTTCTATGACTGTATAAAAGGATATTTCAATCTCTGAATGGGATGACGAACGCAAAAGAAGACCAAACGGTTTGTGTAGCACAAATATTTGCAGTTGTTGTACTATGCTGGGCATTACCGGTTTGTGTAGCACAAATATTTGCAGTGTTGTACTATGCTGGGCATTATATGAGGGGAAGGAGGTCATGTCATATAGCAGCAACAGCCCAAGTAGTTTCAGTGGGTGTCATTTATGCATTGCTTTTGTTGTCTTATTGATGAAAATCAAGGGCTTGTGTTCAACTGCTGCTGCTTGTTTCACGTCCGTTCCCAGTCTGCACTGGGAACACAAAAAATGCATTGAGAAACTTGGAGGCAGAATTGTTTGTGTCCCAATTACTAATGTATCCTTAAAGAAGGCAATCAGACTTTCTAGTGTGACACATATGAAACACTGACTTTATGTACACTAGGAGTAAAACTCATATGTGCTTTTGAGGCAAAACCTTAGTCCATATCCCATTTCAATTTTATATAAGATTTATTTGAATAAACTAACTCATATTCAAACAGTGTGTATGCTCTAGGGGAAAAAGAAGGAAAAAAAAAGAAAAAAAACCCTCTTCCCTGGGTCATTTCAGAGAAATGCTATTCATCCTATGTATCACTATTGTAATAAAAAAATGAAACAGAAGAAACTGATTGATCTGTTAAAAGATAAGATGTGCTGTGAAATATGTGTTCTGGTTTTGCTATCTTTCCAGCAAATGTCAATTAAACATAAAAAATCATTGTTTCCAAATATCACCGGAGATGGTAATTACCACAAATCTATCTTCTATGCAACTCTAAATTTCCATAATGTACCCTTACTGACAATGACAGGAGGAAGAGTGTCATTATTTGTATCAATGGATGAAGAACAGTTCTTAGAATTACTTCCCATGTACTTTGCTGAATTTACTGCTTCTGCTACTAAAAAACAATTGTTTCCTGAGCTATTTATTTCCAAGATCTTGACTTTGATTTTACTCTAGTGATATCCTATGAGGAATCTTCTTCATTTTCTTCTTTCAATTTCAATCTAGCCTATTGAAGAAATACTGCTTTTTTGAAGCACATGGTTCTTTTGAGATGCAGATGAGTGACAAATGGTAGTTTCTAAGTTGATCTTTGTATCTTTGGGACTTCTGTTTGGCTGAGGCCTGTTCAAAGACTTCCATCATACTGTAATATTGTTTTGTAGAAATGAGACATGAAAACCTCTCAAATATGAATCAAGGTGTCAAAATGGCCTCTGGGAGCTATTCTGTGAGCGGAGTACATGTTCATACAAGGGATTAACCTAAGTGCAAAAGAATAGATAGGAATGGGCAGGGAGGAATGGAAAATGCAGAATGGGCACGGGCTCACTTTCACACATCCTGCTCACTTGTAAACATGATTTGCTTACAAACACTAATGAAATTTCCAATAAATATAATCTGAAAATATTTCAACTCATTAATGGGAAAAAGCTGGCACCTGAAGGTGTAAACAAACGAGTTTCCAACTGAACATTTTGTATTCCTAAATGAACGCCTTTGAAAAACCTGCCTCTATTTCCTTCAGTGAAATAAATATGATTGGAATATGGAGTTAGCAGTCCAAATGACAATGTAATTCATAGATTATGATTATTAATATTAATAGATTTTAAACCAATACGGCTGTCTTTAGTTTACTCTTTTGAAATTAAATCTACTCTCATTAAGCATGAAATTATTTTGTTTTTCCTATTACTTGCAACATCATCAATGGGTCTTACCAGTGTTATTTATTAAGCTGCAACTTAAAACTTTGAAACCATTTGTAATTAGAACTTACTTAATTGATGCCTTGGGAAATTAGTTATAATGATGAAGCAATTTACCTGAGTATGTCCTGTTTGCAATGTCATTCATTGATCTGTTAATAACAGACATGTTAGTAACACAAGAAATACTTTAGGTTTTTTATGTTAAGTGACAAAAGACTTGATTTTAAGTTATCCTACTGCTCCAAGTTTACTATACCATGCCAGGTTTGACTAAGGAAAATAAGCGTATCACTAACTAAATTCAATGGACAGATCCAAATATTTATAGTTAAACACATAGTCTTTACCTTCTCAACCCAGAGCTTTGATAGCTAAATTCCAGTCAGTCTACTGGGTTTCTTCTTGTAAATCTAAAGTTTTGGCTTTAATTTTTATACTGTTGTGTTCTCTTACATCCTGTCCTTCCACATGGTGAATCACAGAAGTTAAATATAAAAAGCATCTATCAATTCAATCTGTCCTCTGCACCAGCGGAAAAAGGCCAGCCTGAGAGTAGTCTCCATAGTTCATTAAAGGAATGAGAAATGAGAGGTCTTCTGTCTCTTTTTTTGGAGTGGTTATTGGATGATAGAGCTGATGGTTTGTTTCTTTTATTATTAAATAATAAATGCCAATACCTGCCTGACTATATCTACACCCATATCCGTATTTATATCAATATCTATAGACAGAGACACATAAAAGATTTAACCTTCTTTTCCCCAGCTTGCTGGCCACAGACTTTAGATCATGCTGCATCCATTAAAGTGTCTGTTCAGAACTTTGTGCTTTCTTTTTCCAAAGTCTTCTATGAAGTATGCTACCTTGGACACTTACAGAGTATGACACCTCTGCACTCTCAAAATACAGGCACTGGTGTAGTGTATCCATTCATTTTCACTTAACATTAATAATTGTAATAAGTTTAATCTAGTGTAGCTGCATACACTCATCTCATATGAAAATCAAGGTGAGGTATTAATGCATAAACAAGTGGTTCCTGTTGGCAGGCTCCTAAGAATATATTGTTCTCTGAAAATATGAAGGTTACCTGTTTTTCCTTTGTAACTTTGAGACACATTCGCCACGTTAGGATTTGGGACTGCTGATTAAGCTTAGATTGTAAATGCTTTCTGGAAGGAACTACTCGCTTATGACACGTTATGCAGGTTCCTGGCACAATAGACTGTCGGTCCATCCACAAGACCCCTGGTGCCTTCTGCCATACTCCTGAAGCAACACCCTACTGCTAGCTCTGTCCTGGGTCTGGCTGTGCTGGAGTTATTTTTCTTCCTAGCAGTCTATATGGTGCTGTGCTTCAGACTCTTGACTCTTATTAATGTTGTTTCAAACAGCTAACTCTTGCTTCTTTGCAGTTTTCATGGTACAGAAAGGCATTCTTCCATAAATACCTCATCTCTGCACGATCAATTCATAGTCAGAGACTGGAGGAAAAGAGTTTGGTTTTGTCTTTACTACTGGGTAAAAGCCTTATCATGGAAAAAAAGGGTTATTAAATTACTTCAATTTATAATTAGTTGTAACACTTCATTGACAAGTGTCTCTATACTGGAGTGTACCCATAATTCAAATAAACAGAAGGAGTTTTAAAGAGCAAATATATGGCTTTTTATAAATAAAGATGTCCCTGTGAGTCTTTTTCTGAATGTCTAAAATTGTTACATTTCTTCTTACTGGAAAGATAATTGTCATATAAAATTGGAGGAAAAGGAACCAAATTCCACCTCTTTTGACAGTGTCACTTTTTGTCTTTGCAAACTTTTCTCATTCATGTGTCTTTTCATGACTTTGTTTCTCTCTTTTGTATCATAGGTATATATGGGAAAATTCAAGAAACTTAAAAGCATCTTTGTCTACAGGAGGAAATTACAACTAATGATTTGTACTCTGTAAACAACAAAAGGCCAGATGATTGCAATGCAGGGTAACATCACCTTTTCCCTGGGCCATATGAGCCTGTGGCACCATACTGTGATTAGTGTGGTGTATTTCTTGTCACATGTCAAAAATCCACCTCAGTACTGATACATTAAGATATTATTATGTGGTACCTTCCTCCAAACGTTTTTTAGAAAATTTGTTTTCTACAGGTTTTAAGGAAGAGATGAACTCAGATTTATTATCCACTGCCTATTGAAAAATATAGTGTGCAAACAGGGGGTTTATTATTTATTTCTATATGCATGCTCACCTTCTGATTATATAAAATCCAGCAAATCTCTGTAAATAGGAATTACTTATCTCTCCTTTATCTATTTTATAACTAGTTCTTTATTCCATTGTTTGATTAGTAACCTCTCACCATCTGCCTGAATAGCTTGATTTTGCCTTTTTTTTTGGCTATTATTACTCTTTAGAAATAACAGACACCTTTGGGACTACAGCACTGTGTACAGTACATGGGAAGAGAAAGTAGGAATTAGCAAAGCAAGGTATCTAAGACACCTACTGAGAAGAGAGGTGTTACCATCAAATGGTAGAACAACGAGTAAGGGAGGCTTTCTTTTTGGTCATTTTCATTTGCAAGATACTCTTGGAAACACAAGAATATAAATTTGGTGGAGTTCTTAGAGGTAGAAGTGCTACAGCAATTTAAATTTCCTTTGCATGATCCATCTGCTACTTGCTACATGGAGCTACTTGTGTTCTATGTTAAGACTTGGTACAGAGATATCTGTAAATCCTAAATTTAAGTCTTGATTCATTTGATAATTGCTTCTACATTTTAGACCATTGGCTAATAAAAATGATATCACACTGTTTCTGATAATCTATTAATTACTTCCTTGACAAACTGGGGAAGTTGAATATTAGATATGCGGTCATGCAGGCACTGTAAGCAGCAAATAGCCTGCTAATATTACAGAAATTAAAGTTGCAAAAATGAAAAGAACTTTGGATTCACATGCCAAGCTTTTTTGTCTCCTGTAATGTAACTTATAAGAAAAGAGGAAATTCTGTAATCTTTATTTATCATAGCGGAACTAACTTCCTAGGAAAGACAGACAGTTAAGCCTTTATATCTCATCAGTGAGATAAAGCTACATATGGTGATAACAGTTTTTCTGTAGAATACTGAGAGGTCAGTGTGACATGGTGGCAAACAAGAATCTCAGAAAAAAAATCATTTTATTTTCTATACTGAGAACAATATTTTCTCCCCAATAAAATGAAAAAGCAGAAAGAAAATTTCAAACTGTCCATATTTATTTACTCAAATGAATGAAGAATAACTATAAATAGACAGACAACCTTTTCAGTTGCTTTAAATGGGGGGATTTAAATTGCATTGCACTTTGTCTTTATTTTAAGAATAAGTATTTTCCAGCACCACTAGGTGTCATCATATCTATTATTAATTCCTGTACAATAGCTCTTCCCAGTACCTAGCAGACAAAGTTGACGACTCAATCAGCTTCATCAAAATTTCGGTTTAAAAAGAAACAAAAGAGGTAAAAATATAAAATGTTATGAAATGCGAGAAGTTAATCCCTGAAGGCTCAGTTACACACAAGATAAAGAATTCTGTAAAATCGGAGACTTGGAAATTTTAGACTGAAACTCTTGTTTCTTTAAACTCAGTACAAGTTTTCCTCTTGAATACAGAGGTGCCTTCTTTTAATCTTCATCTGATACCTCCCATTAGTGCATATTACCTCAGTCAGATTCACAAAAGCACATAGGTACATAGCAAGAATGAGCTTTACCTTCTTAATTATAAAGCTGTGACCTGAAAGGCCAATCCCCCAGGACCGTTAATCCTGGAAGTGGCTTCTCATGGCAGGCACATCCCCTTTGGTCTGAACATGAGCAATATGCTTGCATATACTTATATAGCTGTTCTTGCCCAAGCATTTGCCTCCAAGATGTGCTCTTTAGCGCTCCTTTAGTGCTCCAGCAATACAAGGGAGCTGTGCCCAAGTGCTATGATGCCCTCGAGCTACTAACAGTATTTAGCACCTATTTAACATACTAACAGGTATTGGTTCCGCAGCTGTATGAAGAAATGCTTTCGTCTTGGTTTTCTTTCTCCTTAGACAAAAGTGGTGTTAAGGTGGTATTTCTGCTTTCTGCATGACAGAGGACAGGTGAGGTACATGTTCAAAAGCTGATTCAGGACATTGCCGGCCCTTCTCCAACTACAGAAACTCACAACACACCGTTTTCACTGCCAGGAGCATTCCTTACCCATCTAACTCTATGCTAGGTGAGCTGGTAATAATTTCCATCTTTTGTATGGGTGACTACAGAATTCAAGGGCTATAAGGGAGTGTGGAAATCAGTTAAGCATCTCTAATTGGTTAGAATATCCTGGTCTCCAGGCTTTGTGCCTCTGATCTAGGTATTTTTACCAGCTATTAGCTGAAAATCCAAAATCTATCTTGGTGTTCTCACCTAGACACCTTCTCACTCAAAAAATCCTCATTACATTTTCACAGGAAAATCTTTTTTGCTGAGGCCTGTTCTCTTTCACAAGAGCCTTTCACCAGAACCTCTTGGCTAATTACATAAATATGCTTTACAGGGAGAACAGAGACCTCAGACACAACAAAATCTGGGACTATTTACTCAAAATTCAGCAGAATTTTAAAGGTGGCCACTGGGAAAGGAAAATAGTCAAATATTGAACTTGTTCAGAGAAACCAAGGCACTTAGTTTTTCTCCCCATAGTTACAGTAATTTAACATACTTATTTGTCTCTCTTCTGCAATGATTCTACCTTTAAGTGAATTTAACTAAGTGTGCTAATTATGTTATCTTAAGGTTTTATTTGAAAAAGCTGAAGCTTCCTAAACTCCCAGTGTGAGGAACTTAGAAGGTGACATTTCACTAATGACTGCTTTGAGAAACTGACAGAGATTGATAGAGTGTTTTTAAAGATGTCCTCATGAGAAGCATCTCATATAAAATGAAAATGACACCGAAACTTCTAAAAACTAATCTGCATTGTGTGTTTTGTTTACAAGAAAAAACTGGGATAGAGAAGCGCTTTAAGGTAGTTTTACAAATGCATGATGTGTATTTTTTATTTAGAAATGTCTTCAAAGAGTGTTTTTTAAATAACAATTTTATGCTTACGAGAAACTCACTGAAAACTGTTTTTCACTGCCCTGTATGCCAGAAACATGTACATCATGGGCCAGGCAGTGCAATGTCAGCTCAAAGAATGAGCACTGAATGAGGAACTCTGTGCAGATCTCTTCAAACCTCAGTATGATTAGGTTCATAGAGGACACCCCTCTCTTGGTGTGTATTGGGAAGGTAGAGCTTTACCTCTTAATCTGTTTTTGTAATTGCATTATTACAGTATATAGATACCAGTAAGATCAAGGTTTCATTTAGGTTTTCCTCTTCTGCAGGAAATATAAGGGCCAGGAAGTTTCTTGAGATTCTCTCCATTGCCCACCTTCCTCATTCCAGCAGGCACAGTTACCAGAGCTTACTGCACTGCACTCTGCATTTTGGAGCCGGACATCTACATTTCAGGCATCCCGTCTGTCGTGGTTTAGGCCAAATTGGCTGCAGAGGACCTGGGGGACCCCAGATGGGAATGACAGATGCTCCCCTCTACCCCTCTTCAAAGAGAGAGGCAGAGGAGGACAAAGAAACTTACAAGTTTAGAAGGAACTAAACTACTTTAATGAAATATTAATAATAAAATAAAAAAGAAATAATGCAATATATACAAAACTGTATCAAGCTCCTGAGATAACAATCATGACACTGGCTGGCACTGGGGCAGTCCCAGGCTGGACTCAGTGACGGACGGGAACTGGATTCCGGATCTGCATTCAGGATCGGGATCAAAGGCAGACGAAGAATCCTCCTCAGATGTCGGCCATTGAAGGAAGAGAGCTGACCCTTTGATCCCTCAGCCTTTATACTGAGCATGAGGCAGATGGGATGGAATATCCTGTGGGTCAGTTTTGGGTCACCTGTCCTGTCAGCTCCTCCCTGCAGGTGGGACCCCACTATGCTTTTCCGCTTCCGACCCTCCAACGGGGCAAATAACAAAGTTGGTTGGCCTTGGCTGTTATAGCAATAAGTATAAGCAGGAGCCTCCCTGCATACCATGCCTGGGCATCAGCTGTAAACATAGGTTTTATCACTCTGAGAGAGTGAACATTGTCTGCACAATATGCTGTTAATTTCAGTAGCTAGAGAGGCCCAGCTAAGAAGCGAAGTTACTGACAAAATTGGTTCTGTTTTACCTCAAACCAGGACACCGTCATAACAGAACAAATGAAAAGACTGGTCCATTGTGTCTTCATGTAGAGAGCAGGAGAAGTTCTGAGGATTTGGGAACAGCCCAGCCCAGCCCTGCCCTGCTCAGTAGTTGGAATGTGCACTCATATGACACAGTGAAAAAAGTCTCTGACCTTTGGCATTCATTGTGATTGTTATATCCAACTGCAAATGCAAGCAAATGCATATTCAACGAGAACACTCTGCACCTCTAGGTAAAGGCAAGTGTGCTTCAAGGGTGGCTGGCAGCGCTTATCTAAACAGAGTATGAAACCTGACGTTATGTAAGTTTGGTACAAGTGTACAGTTCCCTGCTTCGACAGCACCCTTCTCTCTGCACAGAAATCAATTTGCCACTGAATGCTACTTGAAAAACATCACAGAAAAACATCTTTTATATCAATCTTATAAACCATTTGAGAAGAAAACCCGCACCCCTCCGGATTTAATAATAAAAGTGAAATTAAGCAGGAGACAAGAACTGATGGGAAAGCTGCTATTCTACAGCATGAAAGAATTAAGTCTAACAACCCCATCATTACTTCAGAAGGAATTCTCTTCAGAAGAAATAATGAAAAAGGAGACATTTTACTCTCCCTTGACTCAGATGTGGTTTCAGGTCTCTGTTGGTCTCGTCTCCCTTTTAGAAACAGGAGTGCATTAGTATGAGTAGAAATGCCACCTGCACTGATTCCCCTGCATCCTCTCTGTTCTTGAAAAATAATTAAAACCAGAAATAGAAGCGAGTGCTTGAAATGGGAATTGCCATCTATTGAGCACATGGTCATTAGATTAGTTGTACAGTTCTGTACAGTTTTACACAGTTCATAAAAATCTATTTCATTCACACAATTTCATGTGGAGGATACATAGTCAAAGTTATCATCCCATCAAGTGCAATGCAGGCTTAAAAAATGCAATATTCTTTTCTTATGGGTATATCAATGCACTAAAGTCTTCTCGATGAGAAGCATTGCCAGATCAATAAGACATTTTAGCCACATTTTCATGGTGGTCCCTTGAGACTCCAGTTTCCATCCTAGCTATTAATTGAGTCAAACAACAGCAGATATTATAAAAAAGGTTTCCAACTCCAAATCGTTTTCTTAGTCCTATACTGAAACTTTTCTAGCACTCCTGATATTATTCAGATGCTCAGGTTGAAGGTTTTTTTGCTTCATTTCTTTTGGACAATATCATATCCCACTCATCTTTTTAAAATTATTTATTTATTTATTTATTTATTCCACATTTGAAGCAACCACTACAATGATAAAAACTTTTTAGGACCAACGCCTAAGTCTGCAATTGAAGGCACAAGAAGCCTTTTTTCTTTGGTAATCTCAGTGTGGGTTTCCAATGACATAAGACCTCCTAGGATTTACCTTTATCTTGTTATGAGATATCAATGTAGTGATGTACATCAATGTGACTGTCTATCACTTGAAAGTTCATCTTTTGAATCTCCTTGTCAGCTAAGCTTTGCAATGACATACCCAGAGTCCCTGGTTCCCATGCATCACTGATTTCATGTACCTGCCTTCCAGGCTTCCTAGCCCTGGGCATGTAAACTAGTTCTGTGGTCCTGCTGATGAGCCCAGCTTTCAGACTCGTCTCCGTCTAAAGTATACAAGTATACTTGAACACTAGTTTATAAGAAACGAATTAAATGCAAAAACAAAAGCCAAAAGACTTGGTGCAAATTACCGGTGAGGAAGGAAATTTCCAAGTTCAAGTTTACGGCTTTTTACTGTCAAGGGATTATATATGAGACACTATGATAGGGACCACTGTTTCTTCTTGCAGTTACCAGGTAGAAGAACACAGAGGAACTCACACTTGTCACAAGAACCACTCAGATCATTTGTTTCTGAGAACTGCAGACAGCTACAATTAGATCTAGCATGACTCACCTGTACTGCATATGTTTGCCAACATTATACCTCTTCTGCATATTGACGTGGAATGGATGAAAGCAGGTTAAAAAAAAAAAAAAGAAGGCAAAGCTCAGATGGCTCAGCTTTCCTGGAAATCAGTTAAAGAATAGAAATAATGGAACAGAAGCAGTTCTGGAATGAGAGAAGATACTGATGCTACAGGACAAGAATACCACAGCTCTGTATGACATGGCATATGGGCAAGGAGTGGGTGGATGGATGGCTCAGGAGAAGGGAGGCAGAAAAAAAGGGCAGAAACTCTGAATCTGACAGTTCAGTAAAAGAGCTACCATCAGTCGGAAAGGATCTGGAAGCAGGTCTGCGTGACAGCGTACTGGAGCACAGAGGAGGTTGAAGACAGGCCTCAGTTTACCTGACAAGAGTAGGCCAATCTCCACTGGTCTTCTTTGTTCAGGCTAATATGGTTCAGCCAGTGCTAAACACCAAATAAATGAAATGTTCAAATCCAGGAGCAGCAGTCACTCCCACAGCTCTGAAAGCAGAGCAGGGAGGTCACTACTGTTTGGCCTCCAGCCTTTGAAGTGCACTTGCTAGGTACTAAGGCTGCAGGCAGCGGAGGCGTCAGCGAGCTCCAGGTTCTTGGGAGATGTGAGCACCGTGGTGTCTCTGAGGCCATGTGTCAGTCCTTCCCTCATGGTCCTCCAACAAACAAGTAGCTTTAGATTATGGCTACAAAAACCTGAGTGTTTCTAGCTATCCAATAGATGCACTGGTTCAATATGCTATATTGTCAATTGTGTCAGTAATTTTGATGTTTTTCTGTAACTTTCCATCCACCTGGATTCTGTGATGACAACTTCATCTCTCTTCAGTAATAAAGAAAAAAGATTGCACGGTCTTCCTGTGTGGTGTAAATGTGACAATGCCTGAGCAGAAACATTAAAAAAAAAAGCGAAATGCAGAAATAAATCTAGGTGCCTCATTAGTTTAAGTCAGTGTTAGGGCATGACTTGTTTGATTTGGGTTTGGGCTGGGTTGTTTTTTTTTTTTTTTTCCAGTGGTTAGGTTTGGTGGTGTTATTAAACTGCATGTTTTATTTTTCATGATGCCAAACCAAAAAAGATAACCAACCCTAACTTCCCGAAAAATGGCAACACAGTGGTATGAACTCTTTAAATGATTGCTAACTATCTTCACTTTGTTAAATTTATGTTATTTACTAACATTTGAAGACTGAAAGATGTTAAAAATTGGTTTTGGTTTTGATATTCAAATTGTGATAATATTTAGAAATTATTATTACCGTTACTATTACTACTACCTACTACTGTCACTGGTATCGCTACTAAAAATGTTACTGTCCTAATGGCAATAGTCACAAATCCAGATAATTTAAAGTTTAGAGGAAACTTTTAGTTAGATTTAGAGCAAAGATGACATTTCAAAGGAAAAGTTTAAGTAACATCAAGGAAAGATTAATTGTGTAAAAGCACATTCAAAAAACCTATTTATTTTACATGGTAAATTACTATGGCAGAGCTGATTTCTTTCTCATTCCTGTTTTTTATACTTCTTAGTATAAAAGAAGAAAATTTAGTTCCTTTCAAAGTCCACATGCTGTTAGTTTGTGGATAGTGTGGTAAATTATTTGTCTTTAACAAGAGGCTGTTTTCTTGAGTGAAGTGCAAAATGGGATTCAGTTTTACCTGTAAATGCACAACTGGTTCTTCCATAACTGAGAAGGCCTAAAAGGTCTCACCATAAGCTTCAAGACAGTACAAAGGACTCTTCTGAAAGAATCATACTACGTTTTATGCTCTATCCTAGCAGTGTGCCATACTACTTTTTCCGCTACATCTTCATTTCTGGTTGTGTGCTTCCCTCCACCCTCACCCCCCTCCCCATCCTTTTTCATCTGTCTCTAGGCTTAGCCTTTCCATGCTTCCTTAACTTCAGGTTTTTACTTTTGCTTCTCTTTGATTTATTCTTTGTGACTTTTCCCTTAACTAACCGTATTCTCTAGGGTTCCTCTGAGGGCATAATTCAGAACTTCATGATCAGAATGACTAGAATGACCTTCTATACCATTAGGTTCATTATAAACTTTGTCAGCTCTTAAGTTTTTGTTACAGACTTAGCCATATAAATAATAATATGACTCCAGGATTTGCAAAAACTGAGCCCATTTCAGCAGCAACAACATCAAAAAATACCTACGTACTAGCAGGTAATTGACTTTGAAACACAGAATTAGCCTGATAACCTGGCTAGGAACAGTGCTGCTAAATCTAAATCTAAAATCTAAATGTAAAGCATTTAAAAGTTTTAAAATGCCTTCTTGAAAATTATGAAATCAACCTAAAATCTTGAGGGTTTTTTTTAAACAAAAAATGGGTTTAACTTCTGTATGACCACATTGGGCAAATGGAAGGTTCAATAATTGCTGTTTCAAGAAGTGAAAATTGACGTTATCATGAAATTATCCAACTCTGGGACTGGGGAAGAGGAGGAAAAGCACCAAACAGCAGCAATGAGCTATGGAAAAATCACAAAATGGCGTTTACATTAAATTTTCATGTGACTGATGGGCCAGTTTGTGTATGTGACATATGCAGTGCAGTAAAAATAGTTGGAAAAAGCCCAACTCCACTGCTGGAGCAGTGGACAAACGTTAACATGGCACTCTTCCCAGGTTGATATTTGCTACCTCTCATGATTGTACATGTGCTGGTTATTAGTTTTGTTCAGCACTGGCTGCATCAGAAAGACATACCCCCAAAATGCTGACTCATGAATGACTGCCTTCGCATTTAAACCTGCCAAACCGGGCTCTAAAACAAGTGAAAACCTATTTCTTTGTGAAGTTTTCAGTGCTTCCATTCCTGCTTTTTCCTGCTAGTGCTGTTTAGTCTGAAAATAACTTCAGGGTAGCCTAGTACTTCAGTTCCACCTGGCAGAGAGTACAGCAGTATGAAAAATAATTATTATAAGATAGATGTGAAGTGTTTTGCTTAGATTTTAGATAAATGAAAATTTGGGTGATTTTTCTACGGCTGTTTTCTTGTCTCCATTCATAACTTCCTTTTCTTCATTATAAGGAAGTTGGTGTAGATCTTTATAACAATTTTGTCTCTCGTTTTCCACCCTAAAGGAATGATTAAACTTTTTTTGTATGACAAGCGGCAGCTCTTTCTTTGTAGTATGACTCTGGCTACGCACAGTAGAGCTGTTCTTTTGTCTTAAGAAATAGTGCATAGATCTAACTGAGTTGAAAGATTTTAGAGATGACCATTTTCCTCACTTGATATCTTCAGGAAAAATATTGATATACTGCTGAAATGTGGCAGCAGCGTTTAAAGTCAATGCTAGGTTAAGGATATTTCCAAAGTGTAAGCAGCAGATATTTCACTGAGGTCAAGCAAGCTCAGCTACTCATAAACTGTCTAAAGCATGTGGCTTAAAAGAAAGACTGGCTATGCTGCTTCAGGTCCCAGTGTGTTATTTGTTTTCTTTCACTTCACAGACATCCAAGTTTAGAAAAAGGAATCTCATGCGAAACTTTCCTCTACCCTTGAGTCTGTTTCCTATTCTTATGAAAATCCTTGGGCAAGAATTGCTGACAAGGGTAAGAGAAACTACTGGGTACCTATAATAAATGTTACTATTTAGGTTGAACTTCAATTAGGAAGTCCCAGATTTGGGGTTGTCAATATAACTTTAAATGAATTCTTATGTAGGTACTTTCTAGAGTTCTTTCCTTGGAAGGTCACATAGTCTTTGTTTCACAGGATGACAGTTTTATCAGAGTACCTATTGGAAACCCTGAGACTAGATTTGTGGAGTCTCTAATGATCATTTCCCTGTGGTGGCTCTTTGAGTGTCTGCAGATTAAGCTGTATCTTATCTCCAGTTCTCCCTTTTTTCCTCCATCTTCCAGCCATATAAGGACAGGTACCAGTACTTAGGTATCCTACACGGCTTTGCTACAGGCCAGAATACGCCCTCTTAGTTCACCAAGAATATTCTGAATGACGCTAATTCACACTGTGTATCACTAAATTCCAAATTGGCCTTACTGCCAGGGTATGCTATCCAGGCAGTGAGACTCAGATTTCTGTGAACAGACTAGGTTTCGGTAATGTTTCCTCTATGCCAAATGGGTTGGCACCATGACTGCTTGCTTTGCACTACACCCACACTCTGAAGCCTACAGAGACACCACCTCAGAGGTGGTGTCTCAGAGTATTCAGCCAATGGCATTTGGGATACAAGTCCACATGCCCTTCTTCAGGCTCACATATTGCCATAGGTATATGTCTCTGTCAGTGCTCCATTGGACAGACTCTTCCACCTTCGGCATTTTCCATTCAACTTCCCTCACCACTTCATTCTCTGTTGTCTCTTTTATAGACAAAACATTCAGGCACATGATATCTCATATGCTGAAGGCAGCCTGACAGGACATTTTTTTCCTTTCACTCAAGCCACTGCAAGGAGATATTCTGCTGCAGACCACAGTCCTAACACTCAACTATCTTTCCATTTATGGGAATAAATTATAAGAACTCAATAGAGATGCTAGTAAACCCTGCCCAACCCACAGTGTAATTTCTGCCTTGCTTGTGTGTTTTCTTTTCACTTTTGATGGCAAGCTATTCACCCAGGGGCCCAGCTCATCCTGATATCAACCTTTTCTCTGCTCTACAAATGCTCTCCATGCTTGTCTTCTGGTGTTCCAGGGGCACAGCGTGCCCAGGCTGCCCTGCATCCCTCCTCCCTCAAATGAAGGATGCTTTTCCCTTTGCAACCTCTTCTATTCTTCTGTGCTTCCAGGGCTCTCTGAACTGTGAGCATGGTTGCTGCCTGCTTCAACGGGCTCGCCTCAGCCTAATCAAGCCTGGGGAAGTTGTAGAAGTCAAGGGCTCGTAAAAGAAGCAAGTTACAGTAGACAGATTAGTCAAAGCATGCATTTTTGTGACATTTATTAACCAACAGACCACTTGCTGTTGTTGCACCTGTCCTATCTTGTAGATATTTCTGAGGACTTCTATTTGTATCTAAACATCCTTTTGGCTAAAAAATGTTATTAACTGTAAATCCAGGCCTGAGATAGGCACGGACGTCCAATAAACTGTTTGTTGCACACACCGAAGTGAAGACACATTACGAGGTTGATTTTGGGCAACCATGAACTCTGATCAGAAATTTAATAACACTCAAAAATAATTGCTAGTATGTAATGAAATAAAAATTGAAGAACAAACAGTAGGAAACCCTAATCACATTTATATCTTATTTCCATTTATATTAGTAGCAAGCTTTTAGACTAAATATTGAATTGAACATTTTCTGCTATTTAATAAACAGATTGCTTGTGTTCAAGGATCTTGTATACAGGAATATTTTGGGGTCGTTCCCCCCCCCCCCCCCGCCCCCATGCTGTTCCCTTTTCTGTGTACATGAAATAACAAGTAGCACAAGAAAATATTCAAATAGATGTGCTTTTTTTAAAAAAGAGAATTTTGTTCTCTGACGTAAATTATATTTGATATGGCCCTTAAGTTAAAGTTTGTACTGCTTCAGTTGCTCTTCTTTTAAGTATGAAGCTATTTTTAGAAAGTGATTCATACAGGGAAATTTAATACTTCTTTACCTCACAGGATACAGACAAAAAGTGCTCTGTAGTGAAGAGTCCACTTGTTTCTGCTATGACTATTCACATGTGCTTATTAATTACGTATTACTGCATACCATGGGGCATTTATCCACTTTAAAAACAAAAGCATCACCCCCAAAACTTAGAACTGTATTAAATATGTCAGAATAATGGTCTTATTTCAGCACTATACATTGTTCTTATGCTTTACTACGGAGATCCTGGTTAATAAGGAAACTGTTCTTGGACAATTCTTCAGAAGTTTCTTGTGTCTTAAAGAAACTTTCTCCTTCTTTAACATAATAAATATTCTGCTTCCTTTTCATGACAGCTGGGAAAAAGGAATGGAAACTTTGATGTCCTCAATGTCTTGCTCTCTTGATGTCTTTAGAATAGCAGCTGGCCCTTGGAATTGCACGGGTAGACACAGGGACTAGCTGCTCACCCCACTTTTTAAGGGTAAGTGGAAGGTGAGAGCATCTGCATCATTAAGGTTATCCAATCAATGATCTTTTCAATACAAAAGGGGATCAAAAGGAAAGAGGGAAATGATAAACAAGAACACACAGAGACACAAACCTGGTAGACAAAGTATAACAGAGACAATGGCAAGGAGCCTAAGCTGATAATTGTTGGGCCATCAAGAAACTGCAGGCACAGCTTTGGAGAGGGCCAACCTGGAAATTGTGATGATATGAAGGGGAAAGCAAGAGGAACGTGAAGATTTGGGGTGTTCAAGAGCAGCCTGTGGGGCCACGCAAAACTTTTGAATGAACATTGAGAGGGAGGGGATGGGGAGAAACAAAGATGAAATTAAACAGAAAGGCATGTAAAAGGGGCTGGTCACGTGTAAACTGGGGCCAGTCAGTACACATGTCTGACCAAGCCCTGCATATAATCACCACAGCCTGTCCTATCTTCTCACAAAATCCTTTCTTAACTACCTCTGTGTAATCTCACTCTCTATCTATTCTGTGAGTGCTGTAAGGACTGAGTATCAGCTACCGGTGAGAACTGTGTGGGTGGATTTGGTGCTAGTGACTGGAGTCAGACTAGGGATATAGGCACGTTGTGGCCTGTGGTGTTGGCTACCGGAGCAAATGGGGGTCTCAGCTCCAGCCACTGGGGTGGGACTGGTGAGCATCCCAGGTGCAGCTACTGGGGGACCTGGGGCAAGCAAAGCGAGTGAGAGGCTCAGTGACAGCTGCTGGAGCAGGACTATGGGTCAGAGCACGTGTGCCTGGTGCTGGCAAGAGTCTTTGCATCTTCCCCAAAGCTGGTGTGCATGGGAATGTGTGTGTGTATAATTCACTAGCAAACTTCAAGCTGGAGTAGGAGATCCATGGGCAAAATCATGGGTAGGAGCACCTGGGATGCAGGTAGGGATACCAGGCAGACAGAGAGGCCGTGCTGGCACTTGTGGAACTGTCAAATGTGCATTTGCTTGGGAACTTGGAGAGTATTGTGTGTGTGGCTGTGTTAGTGACCTTCAGTCCTGACCAGCTGAAGGACAGGAAGAGGACATGGCTGTCTATAGGTCTATATATGTCTATATGTCTATGTTTTATGTGAGTCCTGGTGATGTCACGTGTGGGTGCTGTTGACAGCAGAACCTTGTCTGTGGCCATCTGAGCAGCTGGCCATGTCTGTGTCCTCTGTGTGCCTGTATCTCAGGGTTACGCGCTCAACTTTGCTGCAAAGAGGTTCAACGGGGAAAGCAGCAGCTGCATCCATTGTCTTGGGACAGAGACCCAAGACAGAGACTTATATTCTTAGGACAGGAGAGATTATAATTTGCATTAGGTATTATGAAGAAAACCAACCATGTGATGTGACTAACTGGTTAAAAGAATATTCCAGTCATTCTGTGAGGAATGATGGACAGGAATGCTTCACTTTTTAGGTGAATTTAAGGCAGTATAAGGTGAGGAAAGTAGGTATATATTAGAAAAGAATTATATATATATGAAGCAGTGGTAGAGAGATCTCCCACTGATCTTTTCTGACCATCTCTGAGAAATGGAAAATTGAGTACTAATACACCAGGATGTGAGGACACCCAAATCTGTTCCCAAAGTACATTTTAAAAAACTCAGTATAATCTCAGAAACTCAGTGGGGCTCCTTCAGTATTACCAAAGCGCACCTCTATGCAGAATTAAGCCCACAGGATTTACCACATTAGGTAAGCATCCTGTCTCTGGCACCATCTCTGCCTCAAGTGCAGGTTTCATTTATTTAATGCATAATGATTCCCTTTTAATTACTTTGTACACTATACCAGCCTGTTTGTTTTTCTGATTCCTTTCCAAGAAATAATCAAAGGGAGAAATTCATGAAGGACTGGTCAATGCTGAAGTCACTTCTAGTTAACATAGTCGATTCATATTAATTCAGTGGTGCTGAGCCCAATGGCAAAACTTTTGTGTCTCTTCTCAACATTGGGAGAGTCTCATGAGAAAGATAATAGAGAGAAGAGCTATGCTATTTGCATGGTCAATCATGCAGCAGCCATGAACAATATCAAGTTGCCTTCACAGTGAGACTGAAAATAGATTGTTCCTTCCTTCCCATTACTGTCTTTGTACAGAACTCCACACTTAGACTCACCTTTCACTGATCCATATAAGAGGAGATTTGTAAAGAGCTCAGTCTGGGATGCAACCTGTTACATCAGCAACATTTTTGTAAACAGCATTCTGAAATGATTGATTTGATTACAAATAAAGAAATACTTAAATTAAGCATGGTCAATCATGCAGCAGCCATGAACAATATCAAGTTGCCTTCACAGTGAGACTGAAAATAGATTGTTCCTTCCTTCCCATTACTGTCTTTGTACAGAACTCCACACTTAGACTCACCTTTCACTGATCCATATAAGAGGAGATTTGTAAAGAGCTCAGTCTGGGATGCAACCTGTTACATCAGCAACATTTTTGTAAACAGCATTCTGAAATGATTGATTTGATTACAAATAAAGAAATACTTAAATTAAATGATATTTTTTTTAGAAAGAAAAAAAAAAATCCTCTTTAGTTCTCAAGAATTATTAAAAGAATAGGTGTTTTGTTTTGTTTTGTTTTGTTTTTTCTTTTGAGAAAGGTGGATTTTACAGGTTTCATTTCATTCCAAGCAGATGAGGTAGAAGATTTTTGGTAGCTTTTTTATTGGGAACCAAGGGGAAATTGCTAGAAAGGAAATATACTAGCTGGAAAGAAAAATGAAAGGAGAGACAATACTGAAAGGGCTTTAGGAAGATGAAGAGTGATCGCTTGAAATTGAGGTTAAAAGACTGAAAGAATAGGACAAAAAGGTGGAAAGAACAAATCCTATATGACTATCCATCCTCAAACTTTACAGTCAGATTCTGTAATGAACTTGTGATAAAATGAACAGATACCATCACTTGCTTAGGCTGGTCTTTCCAATCCAAGATACACTCTTTTGAGGCAGAGTGTGGGGAAACTTTGTCACCTGGAAAAAGAAAACAAAAAAAAAAAAGAAAGAAAAAAATAAGGTTTATTCTATTTCTTTGCTTAGAGAAATGTTCTTTTATTATACCACTTCAAAAGCAGAAATTCTTTCAACGTCATGAAGCTGTCTCAGTTCCAACATCTAGTGCCCTATTTGTATAAAAGAAAGGGTGGTATACCCAAAATGATTTACTATAGACCTTTGCTTTTGTGGGGAGGAATGTTGTGGATTTTGTTGTTGTGGTTGTTGCTGTTGTTGTTATATTGACTCAACTTAGTAACTTAGGAATGTATTAAACTTTTTATTTTCAAATTTTTATTTTTCTTATCTAGGTGTATGTAAAATACGTGTTTGTCAGATGCTTGACTTCACATTGTATATGGCTAAGGTGTTTTTAGTAATGAATAATGCTTTGTTGTCTGCTAATTATCCTCATCCTTTTTTTTTTTTTTTTGTCGAAAACACTATCAGTAACTATCATTATGGTGAAATCATGATCCTAGATTCTGCCCTCACCCAGATTCATGGATTTCTTCCTGAAATCAGCAGG